>NC_140502.1:3107500-3155000 GCF_964271855.1 Acomys minous | reverse complement strand
ATACATTTATTTGTATGCTTACATGATTTGATCGCTTTAAAAAAAAAAGAATATTACTTTTCATGCAAATATTTCCGTAGGTTTCTTCTCCCAGTTCCTGTCATTGGGAAAGGCCTCCAGTTTTCTGGGGTGGGGTGGGGGTTATAATTAGAGATAATTTGGCCTCCCTCATAATATTTTGATTCTGGAATGATTGTTTTGGAGGGAATCTTAAACCTCATAAGCATCCTGACGGGATCTTGCAGAAGATCTCTCATGGGCGGGCTGTTACATTAACCAAGCAACCTTTGGGGCTAAAGATGGGTCTATTTAAGAAGCAGGTTGAGTACGAGGGCTGGAAGGCTGATTCTGCAAGGTCTGAGACGAAAACCACAGCCTCGGGGAGACGTGAGTCTGAGACCAGAGCAGGTGCTGGAGGACCAGGCGGAAGGGACCCAGCACCAGCCTCCAGGCAGGCGAGGGGGGCCGAGTTTGGAGACCGACACTAATAACCTGAGATAGAACCGTAATCATCTTTGCCAAAATGGCAGACAAAGGGCTAATTATCAGGGCTCATAAATAGACACTTAAAATGTTGTACACGAGACTTGTTCATTATACACGGATTCCACTTCTGGCGAACTCCTAAATATAATCACCGGCGGGGGTGAGATTGGCAGGGCCCGGGTCGGCTGCTCCTGGGGCTGGCACGCGCCTCGGGGCTGGAGCCAGGACTCAGGTGGGGTGGGTTTTCTCAGCCCCTTGCAACAGGCTGGCACTCAAGGACAAGCTGGTCCAGCATGGCCTGCCTCTCTCTGCCTTGTACACATGGCTTCCCACAGGGCGAGCAGCGGGACCCAGGTAAAGGGGGGACCGGCACTCCGCGCTCGCGCGCGCCAAGGCTCTGAGCTGCCCCTTTGCCAGAATCCCGAACATAGCCCCTGTATGGAAATTGCCGACAGAAGAAATTAAGAGCAGAGACGCTGGGATTAGACTAACGCATTGATCAAGTCAGACCCTCTCTGTTTCACTGCCAGCGTGCCCCCTGTATAAAAGCGTCATTAAAGAAACTCCATCGTCTCTCCTGGTAATGGCCTGCGATTTGAGCACGCCCCAGTGATTGACAGGTGATGCCACGGCGGCCTGTGTTGTCTTTAAAAAGCCACATCAGATCAGCCGAAGCTTAAAGCACGGCATAAATTATAGATACACGTCTGTTTCTTTGATGATGTGAGACTCATAGGTGCATCTCTCTTCCCTCACACAGAGAACTGCACTTTCAGGAGCCTTTGTGTGGTGTCACATCGCATTTGGAAGAAAAAAAAAAAACAATAGGAAAAACACAAACCTCTCCCTCCGTTTCCTTCCTCCTTCCTCTTGTCCTTAAAACAAAATATTTTAAAACAAACCGACCCGCTTCCGAGCTATCTTGGAAGTTTTCTACTTTGGAAAAAAAATTAATTAAACATCAAATAAGTGTTTAAATAGGAAACGGGGTTCAGCATGGATTACGGCATGGGGCTGCATCTATCTGCCAACCTCGCTAACTGTGCCTGCTGGAGGCAGGGTTACTGAGTCGAAAAGGGTAGGCATCCCGGCCGTCCAAAAACAAAGACGTTCAGAAAGTATTAGCAGAAGCATTCCTTGCTCCGTAAATTTTATTGTCAGCTGGCGATGCAGCTTCCTTATTACTGAGTTCTAAAAGTCTTTCGTGGATGTTCAGGAGCCACTGTGCCAAAGAGAAGAGAACAAAACACGAAAATGTGGCTACATTGAGGAGGAAGACCGATAAAGACAGAAAAATATTCCTCTATCTTGTCGGCTAAGAGGTACATTTTAAAAAAATAAAGATTTTATTTTTTAATTTGTGTGTGTGTCCATGTGGCTTTCTCGTTCTCTCTCTCTCTCTCTCTCTCTCTCTCTCTCTCTCTCTCTCTCTCTCTCTCTCTCTGTGTGTGTGTGTGTGTGTGTGTGTGTGTGTGCACACGTGCGTGTGTGCACCCATGGTGGCCAAGGTCCCCATGGCTGTAGTTACAAGCAGTTGGGAGCTGTCAATGTGGGTGCCAGGAATTGAACTCAGTTCCTCTGGATGTGCAGAGGTAAGAATCAAAGCTAACACCGAGGCACATCTTCAGTCCAGATCTTTTCTTATTCTTTCCTTTCCTTGTCTTTATGTAGCTAACACAGGCCTCGAACTCAAGATCTTCCTGCCTCTGCCTCCTGCGTGCTGGGATTTGAGCAACAGCACATTGGTTAAGTCAGACCCTTCGCTGTTTCACTGTCAGCATACACCATACAGACGCATGAATAAGGACACTCCATCATCTCTCCTAGCAATGGCCTGGGATCTGTGTGCCCCAGTGACTGTCGAGGGAGGCCACGGCAGCCTGCGCTGTCTTTAGTAAGCCACAGTGGACCGGCAGAAGTGCGTCGCATCATACTTGTCTGGGAGGTGGCCACATCCGTAGCCTCCCACACCTTAGCTGGTCCAGCAGTGGACAGGCAGTTCAATTCTTCCCTTGGGGCTTCAAGATGATATTTTCCTCGTCAACTGACTCGAATACAAACCTATGAGGACACGTTTAAATGTTCCCCATGCTTCTAGAAGGAGCAACTTCCTGCATGGAGAAGTTTCCCCTGGAGAGGCAGCCCAGGCTTTCCCAATAATTCCTCAAATAAGTCTCCAACTAAAGACAACACTCACAAAGCCATTCGTTCAGAATTGCTTTACCATTCAAAGAGAAACTTGGTCCCTGCCCGTGCCTCCCTAAATTCTGTGGAGTTCTCTCCGAGGCACTAACTTGAAAAGCACTAATCGCAGATCACTTTTCTTAGAGCAGAGACATTTCCTTTCCGCCCCCCTAGGTGTCAGGATCTCTAAGTTGACATAATTCCGCACAAATCACTCTGGCGGTATAACTTAGAATGTCCCAATCCCCTTTGGACCCTGGCCTCTGTAACTGGGCCATCACTTACTTAGTCTCACCTTATCTTTAAATAAATGTAACCAGAAGGGACTTGTTCAAGCTCGCCACCTCTTGAGTGACGTGAATTATTTATACGGTCTTCATAGGCTTTCGTTAAGCTGCGCGCAGTCAAGGAGAGAGGAGCTGCGTGTCTCGTGTTCATCTCGAAGGGTCGGGGTGAATGGCAGGAGCATCCCGGAAGTGAGCCCTCGCCTTGGCCGTGAAAGAATAGGGTTCACCTGGGCTTGTCAACTTCCATAGGACCGTGAGCAGTAGGACCTCATGGTGGGGGGTGAGGGGTGGGAGGGATGGGGGGGTTGGGGGTGTGGGGGGGTGTGGGGGGGGGTGGGGGGGTGGGGGGGTGAGGGGGTGGGGGGATGCTACTGAGGCTCCCAACGCAGCACCGGGAAGGGACGGATTCCAAGTCCCCAGCCGCTGGCTCTGACCCATGGCCCTCACTCTCCTACCGGAAAAGCATGTGGCTGACAGGAGAGGGGGCAGATAAGTGGATAAGTGGCTGTAGCGCCACAAGCATCTCCTATGGAGTGTGAGCCTGGAGGAATACCAAAGCCAACGGCACTTTCCGGTCAATAGAGGTTCACCAAGCGTGAGATCTAGAGTTGCTGAGCCTGCTGAGTCTTGAATGTCAGATACTCAGGGCATTGCCGCACCCGCACGGCTGGCATAAGTTCTGAAACCTGGAATAGTCAACCCAAGAGCGCCTTCTGAATGCTCAGGTGCTACCCCATTGTATGGTATATCCGTGCTGATGTCACTGAGCGGCTAGTTTCGAGCAGAGACGCTCTGTTCTTCTCCTTTGCTGCACCCCCCCACACACACACACGTAATCATTTTCTGATAGATGGTAGCCATCTTCCACCATCCTCTCCATCCTGTACCTCCCGGATGTTTGGGATTTGTTTGGAAAGTCCAGTTTCACAAAAATTACCTCTTTTTACCACGTGGGCTTCTTAGGTTTTGTTTGTTTGTTTGTTTGTTTGTTTATCAATTTGACACAAGCTAGTCATCTGAGAAGAGACGTCTTCCGTTGAGATGAGGCCTCAGATTATTTTCTACATTAATGGCTGATGTGGGTAGGCCCAGCGCATTGTGGACGGTGTCACCCCTGCGGCACAGTGGCCCTGAGGGGGGCGGCAATAAGGAATCAGGCTGACACAAATCCTTTGATCTACAATGGTGGATCACTCGCTTTATAGGCTAGGGCAATGGTGGCAGAAAGTCTATGGGAGTGACCTTCCAATAACGGATTTGACATAAGGCCCACCGCTCCACAAGATGGAGTCCATATCTGACTCTGCTTGGGTGACCAAGATTCAAAGCCTAGATGTCCCAGGCATCTAGGGTAAAAATGAAATAATACTGGTCTTCAGACACACACACACACACACACACACACACACACACACACACACACAGTGATAAAATGATTCTAAAATGATAGTCTGGAATACTGTTAGATCATAGACGGCCTTGTTCAGCCATTCACAGAGAAGCTTCCTCCTGCAGCTGACTCTCAGCCAGACACTATGAAGAGAGAGATCCTTGGAATCCTCAGCCTTATGTTGGACATCTCTCCATCAAATCCCTCCCCTCAGGCTCAGGCAGCTCTGCAGAAGATGGTGGAAAGACTTGAGAGGCAGGCGCTATAGAGGACAGCAGGAGAGCAAAGCTGTCCGAAGCATCACGAGCAAACAGGGTCAGCACCAGCTCCTCTGCATAGATATTATGGCTTCCAGGTTAGTGTTTTCATGGGGTTCCTGAGCGGGCTGTGAGAAAGAGTCGGTGTGTGATCTCCGTGCCTGCTCGGGGCTCTTTTCCTTCTATTGGTTTGTCCTGTCCCATTTCAATATGATAGTATTGTTTTATGTATTATGTATTATTTTGTTTATATTTATGAATGAATGAATGAATGAATGAATGAATGCCTATTCACTAGGGTAAAGTCATTTATATCTGCTGGGAGGGGAGAAATCAGCTTTCCCCAGAGGAGTGAGTAACACTGGGCACATCAACCACTCCAGGGCAGGCTTCCTGTTCAGGAGTAGTTGGCCAACGAATACTGGACTCTGCAGTTGTGTGTGTGTATGCGCATGCGCGCTTTTCTTTGGTTAGAGTTTGGTGGGGTTTTTTTTTCCTCTTTTTGAATGCTGTTTTACTTTGTTTAGTCTGGGGATTGCTATGTTGGAATTATCTTAAAAGAACTTATAGTTGGGGAGGGAGGGAGGGAGGGTCTGGGAGGACTTGGGGGAGGGGAAAAATATGATCAAGATATATTTAAATTTAAAAGTTGTTTAGAATATGATCAAAATATATTTAAATTTAAAAGTTGTTTTACATAATAAAAATATAATGAGGAAAGGAAGAAAGAGATAAGGAAGGAAAGAGAAACAGAGAGAGCGAGCTGAGCAAGCTTTAAAGAGCAATCCAACCAACAGCATTCCTCTGCAGTCTCTGTTTCAGTCCCGACCTCCCAGCTTCTGCCTCAGTTTCCCTCTCTGGTGAACTGAGATCATGGTCTGTAAGGTAATCAAGCCCTTTAGTTCCTGTGTTGCCTTTGGTTGTGGTGTTTATCACAGCAATAAAAAGCAAACGAGGACAACATGGAACCGTGTGTACTCAGCATGGAAGGGATTCTGTTATAACTACCTCGAACCTAGACTCCTGATGGTTCACTGCCCAGGGCTAGCGCTGGGGGAGGCCCCAAGCTTGAAGCTTCTGGAAAATAATGAACCAGCATCTGGTGAGTGATAAACGGCTTTCTGAAAAAGCTTGTATGACAAATATCACTGGAAACAGATGGAGACAGGATGAGAGAAGAAGGAGGAGGAGGAAGAGGAGGAGGAGGAGGAGGAAGAAGAAGAAGAGGAAGAGGAAGAGGAGGAAGAGGAAGAGGAAGAAGAAGAAGAAGAAGAGGAAGAGGAAGAGGAAGAAGAAGAAGAAACAAGTTAGCATGGAAGTAAAGGGCAGTGTGAAAGCTTCACAGGTTCTCCTTACATAGCTCAACTCCCCTCCCCCACCCCATGCCTCAAGTTCCCCCTTGAGGCCGTTTATGGACCGACCGGGTGAGCCAGAGTGCCTGTGCCTGAGGGGTCTGACCCCGAGAAGGTGTGTAAAATGAGTGTGTCAGCTTCCTGGGGACGGAATCCGTTGCAAGAGGCTTCTTGGTGTGTGTGTGTTTGGAGTGGAGATGGTCCTCGGGTTGTGCTGAGGTTGTGTCCCAATGAACCTGGGTTGAAATATCAAGTCCGAAGTTTCTTTGATGCGTCTTCCTATAAACGCCTTAGCTCAACCATGCACTGTGCAATCGATGATCGCCCTCGCAATGCGTGGCCGACTGGGAGCTGCTGCGGCTTAATCCTGCTGGGACCAGGAGAGAGTGTCTTATGTAACACAGCTAGCCCAGGACAGGATCAAAAATAGGCATGTGCCTCCTACTGAGCCCTGTTTGCTTTTTCACTGTCGTAAAGTCAGTGTAGATTGGGGCAGGCTGAACTTCTACCTCACCTGGAAAGGGCCACGCATCTCAGAATCGTGTTCCTTGCCACACTGGCATCTTCCTTCCCAGTAAGAAGATCTAGCCTTGACACCCGCCAACTCCATGACACACTCTCCATGGCACCGGGGAGATGCTAAGATATCCTAAGCAGTCCTCCAGTGTGGCCGGTTATCTCAGGTTCTCGATTGGCATTCGATTTCTCCTCACTGTGGAAGGATATTCTGTGCCAGGAAGCTGTCATTGCTGTGACATAGTACCAAAAAAAAAAAACCCAACAACTTAAGGGCGACTATGTGTTGTGTGCCATGGTTTCAAAGGCCTCCGTCTATGATCACATGGGTCCATGGTTTCTGGGAAACGGGGAGGCAGAACATCCAGGAAGGGCATACTGTAGGAGACCTGATCACCTTGTGGCAACCAGAGCACACAGAGAGAGTAGCTGGGGACAGGGACCGGAAGAGCTATGGGACAATGCACCTGACAAAAACATGTCAAAACATGACCTGTGCCCTCTACCTAAGAACCGGACCCTTAAAGGCCCTTTTAGTATGAACTCACGGATGGATTAGTTCGTTGGAGGATCCGGCATCCTCCTGGTCTACAGCCTTGCAGTAGCGCCACAAGCTCCCAACAGAGGAACCCCCCCCCCACCCCCCCGCCCCCCGTGGTTAGGATGCTCCCAAACCATAACATCCCTTCTCTCCTGAAGCTCATCCTTCTGTAAGAAGCAAGCAGGCATCCTAGTGGATGCTGACGCTGATGATGCAGGACCTGGCAGAGGGTTACCTAATAAAGCCCAGTCATTTCCCTGACGGACTGCGGCTTCTCTGAGCCTTGAGCTTTCTGCATGCTGTCTCCCAGATTTCAAACATGTCCCATGTTAAACGCATAGGAACCCACCCAAGTCAAACACAGCTCTCCAGGCCATAATACTCCGTCTTGAAGGGCCGCCATTAACGGTTTTGAGAGCGCTGTTTCGGTAGCTCATCTTTTCTTCTTACTTCCAGAATGAGGCAGCCAACTGTCCCCTTTTGTCCCACTGTCAGCATTGAGAGTTCCGTGGTTGTTTGTTTGTTTGTTTGTTTGTTTCTTTCCGGGTGTTTCTGAAAGGCTGCAACTCACCAGCTAAACCAAGGAAGCGTTAGTGGAATCAGGATCTGAAAATAAACCCCCCTCTCGATTCTTGGCTTCTTGGCACCTTCTTATAATACTGGGAGTGCTCTTTGACTCATCGGCAGCTAAGGTGGTTAAGACTGTGTGACACCCTCAAAGTGAAGGGTCTCATTGAGTGATGGCGACTGTCCTGACAACGGGGTGAAGTGATCATGGAGCGAGACGGTTGTTCCTGACCCTTCTCCCTGCTAACTGCGGCCCCGGCGCACCCGTGCACCCTGGCGTGCACTCACCTGCCTTCATCTGCACCCCTTTGCTGTGTGACCTTAGAGATGTTAAGATGAGGCGGCCTGTGGTGGTGGCACTCGGGAGGATGCTCTGCCTAACAGGATATACGACACCGTCACCTGCGTGGTGGGCTGAGCTAATGACACCTGTTTGTCTTAGTATGTTTTTTCCCCCTTCTGTTTCAATAGCGGAATGCCTGAGACTGGGTGACTTGTCAAGAAGAGAGAGACCTAGAAAACTGGAGTGTCTGAGGAATGGACCGCACGGGCTTCTGGATAGTTCTGCTGAGACCCTGCTTTCTATACAATAACAAGAACAACTGGGCCAGGGGTTCCCAAACTCACTTGTAGGATTGTGGGGTCCCACCTCAGGAACCCATTGACTTCTAAAATCACCTGACGGCTCTCCCTTTTAACAGCATTTGACACACGAGTTTGCTTGTTCAGTTTTTAACTGCAAACACGGTTCTATCTCTACAGACACCGAGGCGAAACCTACGTGTTACACAGACATGGAGGCAAAGCCTACGTGTTACCCAAGAGAAGAGGGCTCTCGTCATCCTGTTCTCTTCGCTTCTTTGAATCTGTGAAGAACGGAGGGCGTAAGCCGCGGGCTCAGGTGTCGCCAGTGAAGAACGGGGTGGGGGGTTGAGTGGGGGAGTAGGTGGGGGGTAAGCCGCGGGCTCAGGTGTCGCCAGTGCTGCCTCTCCTTCTGTTGGGGGTAAGCTCAAGTTGCTGAAAGTCCCTTCCCCAGCTTGCCGTAGGGTCGCCACTAAACATGTCACGTTGAGATGGTATAGCTTCTGGATAAAGCCAGAGATTTCCACACATTAGAGGAGATAGGAGGGGAGGGGACAGGAGAGGGAGCCAGAGTGTGTTGGCTAGTTTTGTTTCGTTTTGCTTTGGTTGTTGTTTGGTTGGTTGGTTTGGCTTGCTTGTTTGTTTGTTTGTTTGTTTGTCAATGCCACATAAGCTAGAGTTATCTGGGAAGTGTGAACTCTACTGAAAAAGAGTAATGTTTCCATCAGATTGGGTGTAGGCAGGCCTGTGGGAAGTTTTCTTGATTAGTGGTTGCCATGGGAGGAACCCGCCCACCGTGGGTGGTGTCACTCCTGAACAGAGGGTCCTAGCCTGAGTAAGGACCGTGGTGAGCCAGCCATGGGGAGCGTGCCAGGAGGTGCCGTACCTCCTTGGCCTGCACTTGAGTCCCTGGCTCCGGGTTCCTGTTCTGAGTTTCCGCCCTGACTTTCCTTCATGGTGGACTGTAAGCTGAAATAATCCCTTTTCTCCTTAAGTGGCTTTGGTCATGGTGTTCATCACAGAAAGAGAAAGCAAAGAGGTGAGTCACTTCGCCTACTTCTGTCTCATAACAAACGGGTCCGCTATCTTAAACTATGGCTTCACTTTGGTTCAATGTTGTTCTTGTTTTTTCCTCTTTTTTTCTTTTGTCTACCTTTCTTTCTTTCTGTCCTTTTTTCTTCTTCGAGACAAGACCTCACGAGGTAGCCTAGATTAGACTCAAACTCCCAATCCTCCTGCCTCAGCCTCCTGAATACCAGAGCGGAAAGTGTATTCCACCAATACTTAGCCCAAGGTTATTTTCAAAAAACATTTCTCCATCTTCCACAATTACCTGTCCCAGAGGCTAAAATGTCACGCAAACCTACAAACTCCCTGAGGTGTCTGTGATTGCTGCTTCCCTATCACAGAGGTTTCAAACTCAGTGTTGAAGAGATGTTGACTGCCTCGGGAGACGGAACCGGGACCAAGTGTCCTGAGTTGCGCAACTCAAGACATCACACATTGCTTCCAGAGTATGGAAATTAGCAACAACAACAACAATAACAACACAACAAGAACCCTTAAGAACAGGAACCTGCCATTAGTGTGGTGCATTGAACAGGTCTTTCTCTTTTTGGGGGTGCCAGCCCCACACATTAGAAAAGAAAGCATCCAGGCAGTTGCAGAGTGAGTTGTATGTGTTTTATAACCTCCTGTGGACATTTTTTTTCTTAAAAAGTAAAAGAAAAGTCAGGCGTGGTGGCGCACACCTTTAATCCCAGCACTTGGGGGGCAGAGGCAGGTGGATCTCTGTGAGTTCAAGGCCACCCTGGTCTACAAAGTGAGTCCAGGACAGCCAGGGGTACACAGAGAGACCTTGTCTCAAAAGAACAAAAAAAAATGTAGTCATTCAAAGTGAAACAAGGTATCGGTGACTGTGGGTATCACAAAGGCGGGCTGGTTTGGTGAGCATGACCGGGTTGAAGTTTGGTTGCCTGTGTTGTTTACAGGTGATCCTCCTCCCCCCAGTTTCTTCTCCCCATTTATCTGTGCCCCTGGTGACCTCTAGGAGGAGGTGAGGTGGGGCACAGCCGCGATCCCAGCACCCTAGAGCCTAGGGCAGGGACGTAGAGTAAGTAACGACCAGCCTGGGCAACACAGGGAGGTAAGGACCAGCCTGGGCTAAACGGGGAGACCAAAAACACAGAGCGAGAGCCAGAAGTTACACTCAGTAACAGAGTGGTGACTTAGCAGGTGCAGAGGTGCCACGGTATGGCAAGGTGGCTCCACAGCCAGGGGCAACCGCCACCAAGCCTGGCCATCTGAGACCCGAGCTCACTTCCTGGGGCCAACGTAGTACATGGAGAGAACCATTTCCCAAAAGCTGACCTTTGCCCCCAATTCCTCTCCCCTGCACACATACAAATAAATAAATAAAATTAAAGACCCTGAAAAAAACTAATAAATAAATAAATAAACTCTAAAGATCTGGGGAGATGGCTCAGCGGTAAATAGGAGTTTTCACACAAGCGGGTGAAGATTGGAGTTGGATTCCCAGACCCTATACATGAATAGAAGGTGGGTGTGGTGGTCTGCCTGTGACCCCTGCTGGGCCAAGGCAGAGGTAGAAGACCCTCGAACAAACTGCTAACAAGTCAGCCATAGCCACAAGCTCTGGTCTCAGTAAAAAGACTGTGCCTCAACCAATAAGTGGAAAGCTACGGAGAAAGATCCTGATGTCAACCTCAGGTGCACACGCACACACATGCACACACACACACACACACACACACACACACACACACACACGCACATACACACTCACATACACAGGCACACACACATGTGCACACGTGCACAAAAACAAACACGTGCACACGGACACAAAAACGCACGCATGCACACACACTTGCACACACATACACGCATGCACCCGCACATGCTCACCCACTCCATGGGATCTCCATGACACAGGGCAACAAGAGGACAGCTGAAAGGCGTCCCTGTGACGAGCCAGTGTTGATCATGTAGCTGAAGCCAAACAGGCCTCGAACCAGACCTACGACTCATTGCAGCGAACATCTGCAAATGAAGACGTGTGGACAGAAAGGTGCACTGTGGGGCGCACTGTGACACACCACAGCTTCCACAAGGAGATTTTGTTTGTTTGTTTGCTATCTTTGTCGGCAGGGGTGAGGTGGGGCGGGGATTGCAAGGGCAAAGGGCGGATAAGAAGGTGTGTGTGTGTGTGTGTGTGTGTGTGTGTGTGTGTACCTTCTAAGCCCACACATGGCAAAGCTCCAGACTGTGGTCTATGGTCCAATAAGAGGTAGACCAAGGCCTCTGGTTATGATTTTCAAGCCCACTCACACGTTAGAGGCTGTTACTACAAGAAAGACCTTCCAATGAGCCAGACACACAGGCAGCCCAAGCCAGGGCCTCAGCAGCCTGGGCCTACAGCTAAGGACCACAGCCCAGCACCTGCATGTACTTGGCCATGACAGGTTCCCAAAGAGGCTGCTTTCCTGGCCAGTCCTGCTGCCTCACCATGCTTGGATGGCGCCCCTGGCAGAGCTCCCTGGCCACACCCCGACCGTCCCTGCTCTCACTTCTAACAGCCAAGGCACCAGCCTGAGGCTGAGTCTCACCAGGTCACCTGACAAGGTTTTTATTTTCAGTCAGGGTGTTAGTTTGTTTGGTTTCTGCCTCTTCCGGTGACAGGGTTGGACCTAGGGCCTCACACATGCTAGGCAAGCACTCCTGCCTGGCAAACACCAAATGTCCCATGACAGGGAGCAGGCAGACGCTCTCTGGTACTCTTCTTATCGTGTTAGGGTGCTCAAGGAAGTCAGCAACTCCAACACAGGAGAGTCCTCAGCAAGACCCACCTGTGTGGCTTCCATGAACCAGACTCACAGCGTCCCGAGCCGTGGGAAATGGGTGTGTATGCTGGTAGGCTGAACAGCTAGTTAATTAACAATTCAACAAAGGAAAATATGTTTTAAGAAAAGAGACAAAGTTTCCCACTGAGTGAGACAGGTGAGCGCACACTGCCTGCTACAGCTGTAAGAGGCTGTCACGAGCTGGGCAGGGGCCCAAGCGGGACTTTGAACCTAGCTCCTGAAACCTGGGGTGCTGTCCTCGGTGGGTTTTGTTTGAGTCTTAGTATCTCAGTCTCTCTGTCTCTGTCTCTGTCTCTGTCTCTCTGTCTCTGTCTCTCTGTCTTTCTATGTCTCTCTCTGTCTCTCTCTCTGTCTCTCTGTCTCTGTCTCTCTGTCTCTGTCTCTCTGTCTCTGTCTCTCTGTCTCTGTCTCTCTGTCTTTCTATGTCTCTCTCTGTTTCTGTCTCTGTGTCTCTGTCTCTGTCTCTGTTTCTGTCTCTCTCTCTCTCTCTCTCTCCCTCTCTCTCTCTCTCTCTCTCTCTCTCTCTCTCTCTCTCTCTCTCACACACACACACACACACACACACACACACACTGGGGTTTGCACCCAGGTCCTTCACACATGTTTGACAAGTGTAAACTACATTGGAGGAGGTTGAACATAATACCCTAATCCCTTGGAGTTTTTTGTTGTTTTGTTTTTTTTTGTTTTGGGTTTTTGTTGTTGGTTTTGTGTGTGTGTGTGTGTGTGTGTGTGTGTGTGTGTGTGTGTGTGTTGTGCTTTGTTTTGTTTTTAAGTGGAAGGAAGAGGAAGGAAGCATTCAAGGCAAAAGGAGCACACAGAATCTGCCCGTGCGTGGCTTTTCTAGGCCATGGGACCTTTCTCCGTTCTGTTGTGGTCTAGCCACTCCCCTCACTCTGTCCCAGTGCCATGGCTCTGGCAATGCTAACAGGCTGCCAGCTCAGGAAAGGGAAGGGCAGAGCTTCCCCCAGAAAAACGAAAGTGGCTTTAGTGTCAAAGCCAATGAAGACCTCTCCCCGCCTCACCACCCACCCCCACTAAGGTCGCCTCCGTCGCGGGTCTCACAGTTTTAAGCGTGCAGAGCTTTTGGCTAATGTTGGTGAAATGTAAGCACCGTTACATGTCCAGCAGTCTTCAGTGTGCCCCGGAAGCTCTGCTGAGGGTGGAGGTCTCAGAACCAGAGCCGCGCCTCACAGTCTGGTGTGGCCACTCCCCTCTGGGTAAGACTGTGCCAAGTTATGCCCCCTCCCTGAGATTTACTTCCTCATTCATAAAATGGTGTGAAATACACACACTCACAACGGGCAATACGTGTTACCAACCTGAATGTCAAACAGCAGGTAAGCGGATACGTAATGCCCTCATTCACACACACACACACACACACACACACACACACACACACACACGCATACACACACACATGCATACACACACATGCATACACACACACATACACACACATGCATACACACACATGCATACACACACACATACAACACATGCATACACACACACACATACACACACACACATACACACACACACATGCATACACACATGCATACACACACACATACACACACATACACACACACATGCATACACACACGCATACACACACACACATACACACACACACACACATACACACACACACACGCATACACACACATGATTATACACACTCACAATTATACCTGCCATACACACATACATACACATACCTGTAGGCTCAGTTTTCTTAACCAATATATTTTATTACAACTTATTAACCGAGCATACATCACTTATAACCCCACTAACCAAAACATAGGAAACGAGGATTAATGGACACAGTAACAAAACCGTAAGGATATCAGTTCCGAGGAACGATTCTCCTGGCATAATCAGCAGGATTTCTTCTGCTGGAACCTGGAGTAACCAGAACCCAGAACCTCAGCCGGAGCCCCCGAAGCCTTCCCTCAAACGGTTCTCTCTAGGAGCGTCTGGAAGTGCAGCGATGAACAGCCAAAACTATCCCAAGTCTCCAAACAGCCCCGCCTCCAGTTCTGGCTCATTTACATATCTCCTCCCAGAGTCTGTTCCTGGGATCTTTTCAGCTGGCAACAATCAAGCTCCCGCAGGAGGTGGTCAGTCTTCTAATGGATTAACCTCACCTGTTCTCTCACAAGAACATTCCAGTCCCACACGTGGGATCATAAAAAACAAGTTCATTCCTCCTTCACATATGCATGCACACACACACACATGCATACACACATGCGCGCGCACACTCACACACATATGTAACTGGAGTAAGGCAGAGAGAGAAAGATGAACACTTCACCATCCCACACACATGCAGTCTTTAACAATCGTACTCGGAGCCAGGCATGGCGGTGCACACCTGTAATCCTCGACTTGGAAGATGAAGGCAGGAAGGGCAGGAGTTCATGGTCATCCTCAGCTATATGGTGAGTTCCAGGCCAGCCTGGGCTATGTAAAAGAGTAAAGCTGGATTCAGAAACAAAGAGCAGACTGGCAGCTGACAAGTGTGGGGGATGGTGCGGCCGGGGCCTGCTGGAGCTGCTCCTGAAAGGACATGAAATTTTGTTTAGAAGAATAAGCTATGGGGTCTGACTGTCCAGCACAGAGACAATATAAGAGGCAGTAAGTGTTCTCACCCCCTACATATGCACACACACACACACACACACACACACACACACACACACACACACACGTGCATATACACACCTTCATACACATACATACACATATATAAACATAAACACAAATACACACGAACACATTCATACACACAAGTTCATATTCACATATGTGCATATACATATACATGCAGATGTGCAGATGTGCATATACACATATACACATACACATGTATGTGCATACACAAGCATGCACACAAACACAAAGAAGCACAAACATATACACACATGGATATGCACATATTCACATAAACACACACATATATATATACATTAAAGTATACACATATACATACATGTGCATACACACCAGCACACACAGAGCCATACATCTATATATACATAAACACACACGTGTACACACACACATAGAGGCAGTGAAGAACATATTAACTAATTTGATCACAGAGATTATTTCACAGTGTGTCTGTATATCAAATCACTGTTCCAGACATCTTAAATACATAAAATTTTGTCAGCTGCAACCTCATAAAGGCACAAAAGTATAAGCCAGGTGTGGTGGCGCAGGCCTGTAATCCCAGCACTCAGGGAGGCAGAGGCAGGTGGATCACTGCGAGTTCAAGACCAGCCTGGTCTACAGAGAGAACCCAGGACAGCCAAGGCTACCCAGAAAGACCCTATCTCGAAAAACAAACATTCAAACAAAAAAGTGCAAAAATAAACGTGAATTAAAAGTGTGACCATAGCAAACATAACCCACTACACTAACTGGGTTCTATCCCATGTGTCAAGTACTTAGCCCTCTTCCTAGTATGAAGGGCACACTGGCTGGTACACACACACAGTGTGATTCTTTATCTCTTGTCTTCACCTGCCATTTGCCCGTGTTCTGCCTTCGGCACAAGGCTGGGAGCCTAAAGGGAAAGCATCTCTTCCCTGGGTGTGACCATCTCCTTCCCCAGGAGAGGATGCAGACGCTGGTGCGTGTGATGCATACAGAGCCAATGTATGGTAGCTGGACCAGAAGCAACTCAGACTCTAACCCTCAAGCAGCCATGAGTGTCCAAACACATGAGGTTGGGGCATTTCACAGTCAAACCGTAGCAGCCACTTCTGTGCCCTCCCTGGAGAGACACCCCTCTTTGCCTCAGCAGCCCCTCTCCTGCCTTCCTGAAGGAGTGCCCTGACCTCAACCTGCCCTGCTCACGCCCCTCTCTCTCCCTGCATCCTGCCTGCTTGCTCCAAAAGATAAAAATCTCCATTCAAGTGTTTTGTATGCATGGACCATAGGCAAGTGTTCATTTGGAGACTGGGTGGCATTTTGAGATGAGAGCATCTTATATAAAGATGTCAGGGACAGAGCCTCCCACGGTGAGGTTGAAAGGGAGAGGGGCGCAAAAATGAATAGGCTAACTCCCAGGATCCAAAAAAAAATTTTTAACCTCTCATTATTTAGATTACCCTACATATAATTTTCCAATATTTGGTATTACAGACTTTTGAAGGTATTGGTTAAAATTACTTCATGCCTGACATCAATTTAGCCGTATTCATTATCTAGCTAAAATCCAACCTTAAAAATAGCTGATTAGGGTAAGTAAGCAATTTTCTGATAAATGCAAATTCTCAACCATTTTCAAAGGAGTGCTCACAGCAGACAGAAATAGAAGGGCCAGGGGGGGTAATGGTCCTGCAGTGCTTCGCATCCTGGCATGGAGCAACGTGGATTCGGGAAGGTTCTAAATGCCTGCGGGATTTGATCCTCTCTGGAACATGCCCAGCTTCCCCTGGCCATCCGCTGACTACACAGCTCCTGGCTCCACTTGCCCTAAGGATGGGCATGATGGTGCGACGCTCCCGAGGAATCATCACCTTGATGGCAGTCCGGGGGCCCTCGATGAGCCAGTGAGCCACGGGATCAATATGTCCCTGTCACTTCAAAATGATCACAAACAGGTGTACCAGAGTGGCTAATCCAAGAGCCTCCATTCAGGGACACAGGAAGCGCCCAGGCTCCACAACTTGATCTCCAGGCCCCTTTAGCCCGGCTGGACTTTAGACTCGACACTGCTGGGCTGGGTTGTCCAATCACAGCTGTCCTAGATCTCACCTCCATGCCTGAATCCTGCTTGCCTGGAGCTTGCAGGGAAGGTGAATTTCCACAGTAGAGTAGCCAAGCAATGGGTGGAGCCTGGCCCCATATAGACGCGGTCAGGAGCGCCACACTTTTTGCTACGCGCCAGCGGGCAGAGCAGTAAGTGGATGTACACAGATGGACATCATACATGGGCTCAGGAGATGGGTGGACCCAGCTTTCTCTACACACCCAAATAATTTCAGGCCCCTGCGGTTCCCCGAGTGTCTCTCTGTTTGGCAGTTCCTTCTTTGAGCCAAATCAATTTTCTTGCACTTGATCGTAGCCAGAAGGCCGAGAAAGGATCAAAGCGCCTTCTTGGCAAGACCTTTGTACCACGTCCAAATATGTCCAGACCTGCCACTCTGACTGTCAGTCACTGCTGTCCCTGCCCACAGGACTCGGCTGTTCTCTGTTTCTCCCTCGTCTGGTTTCTTCCTCTCGACCACGACATGAGAGTGTTCTTTTCCCATCCTGACCCCGGGATATGACAGGTTTCTCACCCCAAGTGGCTGCTTAGCCAAAAATGCACCAGCCCTGCCAAGACTGTAGCTAAAATATGGCCCTTACTGGCAAAAAGCTACACCCCACACACCCCTTGAGAGCCCTTCATATTCATTCTCTCTCTCTCTCTCTCTCTCTCTCTCTCTCTCTCTCTCTCTCTCTCTCTCTCTCTCTCTCCCCTAAACACATAATAAAGGGTCTCTATTCTCGGTCCTGCAGCAGAAACAAGAGGTACAACAGGAGCTCCATGCCCATCCCTCGATGTCATCCCTGAAACCGGAGGCCCCAGTGACCTTGTGAGAGTCAGCTTATGGGTGGCCTGAGTTACTTGGCCCGCTATTAGCCAGTGGTGGATGGGCCAGGCTCAGTCTAACCTTGAGATTCACGGGAATTTACCTTAACAGGACAATCAGCTGGCAGCCGTCTGGCTGCTGTCATCGATGGCTCTCACCTTGCAGGCTGATGGGTGGACATCAAGCTGGCCACTGTCACCAGGCAGCCTTCCACCGACAGGGTGGAGAGGCACTGCCACAGCTCTGTGCAGTCCATCAGGCTTGGGGGACAAGGGCGGTGGGGAGGGCTCTTATCTCCCACAGGTCCCCGTCACTGACAGGGAAGACACCTGCAGGCGACGGGAGGCTGGGAGGCCTTGCCTGCTGACTCGGCAGACCTCTGAGGCCCGTGTTTACCCTTGGCCCAGCTCTCTGGGTCCTCAATGGACTCATTGCTTATTTTGCCAATCTAAAAAAAAAAAAAAAAAGCTGTATGCCTGGAACCAAGGCACAATGCTCCCTTTCAGACAACGGACTCTTACTCTTTACAAATGCCTTTGCTTAGAACTTACTTCCCTTTTCCTTCTCCGAGTGCATCTTGGGATTGCTTTGCCAGGGGTGGGGAGGGGGGTGGGCAGGATAAGATGCTCCAGTTTTCTCAGCTTAAAGTCAAGGGTACAGGTTCATAGAACTGTCAGTGTGACCTTGGGGGTCAGGGGTAGAGCACAGCACAGCACTTCTCTGTCTCACTCCTAACCTTGTAGTTCCTTCTCCCTAAAACCCCCAAAGTCCTTTCCTCAGTCAATACTCCCTTCTGCCTCCCCCCAGAGCTGACTCATGTCTGCATTTTCGGTTCGTCCCCAAGCCCGTGGTGGTGCTATAGCTGCCTGCGGCCACTTTCATCTCTGGCTGTTGCTTCTCGGTGGTCTTGTGACATTTGATCGTCTCTGGACCTGTAAGAACTTACAGTCGATCGCTGTGCACAAACGTGTCTCTGAGCACTGTCTCTGAGGGGTTACCTAGATTAGGTCAATAGAGGTGGGAAGCCCCGCCCCCAAGCCCCGCCCCGTCCCCAAGCCCCGCCCCTACCGGGTGTGGGCGGAGCCGGCTCAAAGGCCCTGGTCCTGAACTGAGTGAAAGAGGGCAAGGGGCCTGAAACACAGTAGCCATCTCTAAGCTTCCTGGCCGCAGATGTGTTTTGATCTGATGTCTTGTGCCCCTGTCATCCCATTTCCCTGACACCGTGCCTTTCTTACCATGGTGGCTGGACTCTCAAACTCTAACATGAAATAAGCCTTAATTCCTGTAAGTTGTTTTCTTTGTTTCCTTTTATTTATTTTTATTTATTTTATTTTCTGTTTGTTTGTTTTTCGAGACAGGGTTTCTCCTTGTTAGTCTTGGCTGTCCTAGACTCGCTTTGTAGACCAGGCTGGCCTGGAACTCACAGCTATATAAGGACTCTGCCTCTCGAGTGCTTTAAGTTGTTTTCTTTTCTTTCTTTCTTTTTTTTAAATTACAGCATCAGCAGCAAACCCTCATATGGGTACTTGGCATGCTCTTGCTTCGTTTCTTCCCTGGTGTCCCCACCCCCTATACTCCCCGCCCCACCCCCACCCTGCTCTCCCCCACCCCCACCCCCACCCCGTCCCCCCCATCCCCCACCCTACTCTCCTTTCTTTCTCTGACCTCTCACTTTTCCTTCCTCTACTCACCTTTCTGCCTCCATGTTCGTCCTCAGGCACACAGGCACACGTCCTCTTCAGAGCCCTAGCGTGGAAATCTAGCGCTGTCCACTTGTTCCTCAGTCCCGGGCTCCTGGTGCACTCTCCGGACACCTTGCGAGGCCCCTTTGCATAGGTTACCAACGTTTTTGAACAATTTATGTTTTTTTAATTATGTCTGTATGTGCGTTAAGTGGCCCAGGGAAGGGATTTGCACGTGAGTGCAGTGCTCAGAGAATCCAGAAGGGGGCGTCAAACCCCTGGAGCTGAAGTTGTGAGCAGTTGCTGACCCACCCAAGACAGGACTGGGAAGCCAATTAGGTTCTCTGCAAGAACGGTAGATTTTCTTAATGGCTGAGCCTGCTCCGTGGCTCCCTCCTCCTCAAACTTGTGAGCATGCCATCAATATCTTGGCTTTCATGGAGGGATCTTCCAATCTGTGGATAGGAACTATGAAAGCCATAAAAGGATTTCCCCCCCCTCTGTCTCTTAACATCTCACCCCCACGCCTGTGATCCCAGCACTCGGGAGGCAGAGGCAGGTGGATCTCTGTGAGTTCGAGGCCAGCCTGGTCTACAAAGTGAGTCCAGAACAGCCAAGGCTACACAGAGAGACCCTGTCTCAACAAACAAACAAACAAACAAAAAAAAAAAAACCAAAAAAACAAACAAACAAAAAAAAAAAACAAAAAGGAATGAACTAACTTTGCTAATTACAGAAAAAGAAATCCAGAGGAAGCCCCGGATCCTGGACCGGACCATCCCTCTGCCATCCCACCCGCCATCTCTCTATGCTCCATCCCTCCCTGACTCTCAGCTTTCTCTCTCTCTGCAGTCTCCCTATATAAAACACCCCCCCCACCCCCCGCTAGAATCTGCAGCTCCTCTGGTGACTCCCCTCTCTCTGCTCAGAGAAAGCTTTGTTGTCTCATCATTTATCTGCCTGCATTTCTCTTCCCAGTGTCTGGTCTTGTCTTTCTGACTCACCTTCCAGAGTATGGATAGATGGGCTTCCGGGGCAGATGGTCTGGTGGGGTTGGGTAGGGTTGAAGGTCTGAGTTTATTGGACCACTGCTTGCTATATAGCTCAGGCTGGTCTCCACGTTATGGCGCTCTCTCTGAATCAGTCTCTCAAGTTCTGAGATGACTGGGGTGGCATCTCTATCGCCAAGCCAGCCTGAGTAGTTTTCCATCTCTGCAACGGCCGCGTGGTCCCGGAGCTCACTGCCTCTCGTCCTGAGTGCAGCATCTCCACCCAGCACACTCTACTGTGTGTCCGTAGTTCATAGCTTTTATCTGGTGGGAAATCCCCACAAGGTGAGCATCCCCTGAAAGCAGCCTTCGCGCCATCCCTGAGATACACATCCAGGTGGCTCCTAACTGCGTCACCCCCAGCAAGGCTGAAGGGCACATCTGTTGAGGACTTCTCGTGATCCAGTGAGTGGTGAGCGTTTCTCAGAATGTGGATTAAGAGGGCTGGCTGCTCTGAGGAGACACATTTCAACTCACCCCTGGCGGCCTGTTTCCTGATCCCCACCCCAACTAGCTCCACTAAGGAGTCCTTGGCTTTTGTCTCTTTTTCGGGTTGGGCTATTGCTTTCTGTCCATCCCGTGATCTAGATATCAGCTCTCGATGGTTGAAGAAACGGCTAATGTGTTTTCCCAGCCTGTTGTTCATTTTATGATTTATTTTATGAGTATGGGTGTTTGCCTGCATGTATGCCTGTGTGCTGCATGCGTGCTTTGTACTTGCAGAGGCCAGAGGAGGGCGTTGGACCCCCTAGGACTAGAGTTACAGATGCTTGTGAGCCATCATGTGGTTTCTGGGAAGTGAACCCCTCTTCAAGATCGGCAAGGGATCTCAACCAGTGAGCCATCTCCCTGGGGCCCCCACAAACTGTGTCCTTAGTTGATTACAAATTATATCTATTGTTGCTGTCATCTCCCTTGCCTGAGAGACCCTCAAACACACAGGCTCCTGCTCATCTGACAAATGGGACCCGTAAGGATGCTTGCGTCACGTGACAGTGGGAGGGGCTAAATAAGATGTTGGACGGGCAGCTGCGGCAAAAAGCCTGAGAGGCCACGGCGTGGTCGGCAGCGCCAGATCTTATGTCCATGATATTAATGTCTGCTGCTCGCCTCATCGATGCTTCTGCAGACATTAGAGGCGGAAATCACCTAAATAAAGCACGAGCCGGTTGAAGCGGTGTTCGCCTGCCGCGTCGCCTCTCTCTGACCGGGAACTCCTGTACGACCTAATCATACATGTGATAGGTTGTGATGGTGATGGGGGTCTGGGCTCACAGAGCTACCTCACAGCGTCTGTTCGCTTTGTGAAAAGCTATCTCTGAAGTGCATGCTCACTGAGGGATTTGCTTGCGTGCTCTGAGTGGCCAAGCCTAGAGTTCAGGATACTTCTGAGCGTTTTTTTTTTTTTTTGCCGAGTTATCTGTTCATCCTGGAAGACTTTGGAGGGTGGGCGCCTGCATCCTGGATCTTTTTTGATTCCACGAGATAACGGGATGCCTTTTTAGGGGGAAATGGCTTCCTAAGGCTGACAGGCGGAGGGAGGTGGGACATTCCTGCAAGCCAACTACTCAGCATTTAGGAGGCTGAGGGAGGAGCATCTCGAAATCAAAGCCAGTAAGATCCTGAAGAGAGGGCAGAGAGAGAAGAAAGGAGAGAGGAAGGGAGGGAAGGAGGGAAGGAGGGAGAAATGAGTGGATTTCTTGCAACAGAGACTTGAAAATGGAAAGCAAAAAGGCATTGGCCAAATACACAACTATGAGAACGCAACAAGACACTGTGAAACACTGAAACTTGAAACAGTTAGGAAAACAGATGTGACATGCCCCTGGAGAGTTAAAAGTCCCCATGCAGATGGGGGACATTGGGCACAAGCAAACCATGGCAGGGGAGAGGCAGAGCCATCAGGACCTAGCCCGCATCTGCTCAAGGTACACTGCACAGGGGAGTTCCATCCACGCCCTCTTAATCCTTGGATGCTGACGTCAAAGGCAAGTGGCTGCTCATCACTCATCAGTCATGCGGCTGAGCTCATTCCTCAAAGTGGCTTCTCCCCCTTGCAGAAAGCAAGGGGGGGGGGTAAGTCCGGACCTTCAATGGTTTGTTCCTGAGGACAATCTCTTGAAAAACGTGTAAGAAGGCCTGGAGAAGCGACTCAGCAATTGCAAGTGCTGGCTGTTCTGCAAGAGGCCGTGGGTGGATTCCCAGCACCCACGTGGTGGCTCACAACTGTTTGTAACTGCGGTTCCGGGGCGTCTCATACCATCTCTGGCTGCCTTGGGAACGTGAATGCGCAGTGTACACAAGACACCCATGTGGGAGGGCGTGAGTAGAGAGAGGGGAAGGCAAGAAGAGCAGGAAGAGGAAGAGAGAGAGGAAGGAAGGAAGGAAGGAAAATTGTTCGTAGGAGTGCACAGGGAGCTTGTCCTTCCATTGATAACACATGTAGCCAAGTTGGCAGCCGAGACGACCCACCCAACGTTGTGTACTTTTTTTTAATGTTCTAAACCCATCAAGTCTAATTTGTGCTGGCCACACACCCTTGGATGCACTGCCTTCCACCACAGCATGGCTAACCTCCCTCCGGGAGTCCCACATTAAATAAAACCAACTCTCCTTCTCGAAGCATCTTTCAGTGGTCGAGAGGTCCTCAGCTCCAGGTGGAACGTTGTGACTGTCTCTCCTCCCTGTGCTAGGAGTGTGCCTGGCCTGAGCCGGGTGTGCAGGACTTGTGTCTGGCTTAAACTGGTTGTGCAGGACTTGTGTCAACATTGAGCTCGTTGTGCAGGACTTGTGTCTGGCCTGAGCTTAGTGTGCAGGACTTGTGTCAGCCTTGAGCTATTTGCGCAGGACTTGTGCCTGGCCTGAACTGGTTGTACAGGACTTGTGTCTGGCTTGACCTGGTTGTGCAGGACTTGTGTCTGGCTTGAACTTGGTGTGTAGGACTTGTGCCTGGCTTGAGATTAGTGTGCAGGACTTTTGTCAGCCTTGAGCTTGGTGTGCAGGACTTGTGTCAGCCTTGAGCTGGTTGTGCAGGACTTGTGCCTGGCCTGAGCTTGGTGTGTCAGCCTTGAGTCCAGGGCCATCCCAATGTCTCCCCACCACACACTGTGCAGCTCTGGGGACAAGGATAAGCCCTTTAGCCCAAGCGAAGGTGCTCTGCACATAGACTCCGAAAGAATGAGAGGTGTGCAACGCAGAAGCCAAGGCATCCCTGCAAGTCAGCCGAAAGAAGGCGTGCAAAGGCTGAAGGGAGACAGTTATTGAAGTGATTCCAAAGACTGATTAATAAGCACATAAAGAAATGTCCACATTTATCAGTCATTAGAAAAGCAAGAGAGCGCGTTATACACATTGCTGGTAAAATTATCAGCCGGATCTGGCATGTTGGTAAGGAGTGGGACTCTTGTCACAGCAGATGAGAATGCAGAGAGAACACTGAGTCACCCTAAAGCCCCTAGAACCACATCTTCAGCTCGAATAGCTGCACACACACACACACACACACACACACACACACACACACACGTATATATATGCCTTGCTGTAACACTACCACTCTGTTCTTGCATGCAAAGCAAATCATAAAGAAATTCCCAAAGCTACCATAAAGGACATGCCTTGTAGACTGGCCCATAGCAATAGGATTCTGAGAGCAGCCGTGGGCATCCTCCTGAGAGAAAGAATGAGCATCCTCCTGTGAGGAAGAGTGAACCTTGTGGATGCTGTGCAGGATCCAAAGCATCAGACCACATGCTTACAGAGCAACTATGAGAGCGAGCAAAATCACAGCGCTTCATGTCTTGAGTGAGGTCAGAAACACAGCGCCTGGGTCGTGTGAGTTAAACAACAACAACAACAACAACAACAACACGCTCTAGCATGTGTTGGGCCGATGGGTCAGTGGGAAAGAGCTCTTGCTGCACCATAGTGAAGATCTGAGTTCAAGCTTCCAACACCCATACATAAAACTGGGGGTGAGCCTGTGAGCCTGTAACACCCACCGGCACTGGGCGGGTGGTGAGGGAGGAAAGGGGCAGAACCCTGGGCTTTGCTGGCACACACACACACACACACACACACACACACACACACACACACACACACTCACACACACACACGTGCATATACTGCATGGTTGATAAGGACGTACAAACAGAGCAAAAATGCACATTAAACAAGATCAGGACCCGGAGATGGTTGTAATCTCAGAATACGTCAGCACTAAAGCAGGATTAAAGGTTTGAAGCCTGTCTGGGCTCCCTGGTGAGGTCCTGTCTCAAGGAAAACAAAATTCCTCAACTCTCTCCTACAGGGACTGGAGCAGTGCACAGAAACAGAGAGCAATGCAGAGCGGCATCCCTGTATGTCTGCAGAGGACTAGCTCCCCCAAGTCCGCAGGTGCGCAGGCTCCTCATTAAAAACGGTTCAACGTGTTCACTGTCCCGTGTGCTTCCCGTCACCTCTTAGGTGACTGGCAGTGCCTCAGGTGACACTCCCTCGGCGGCACTGTACCTGGGAAGAGTCCGCAGAGCACTCAACACAGATGATAAAAAGGTCAGTCTTTGGAACTTTCTGGAAACGTGTTTGCAACGTTTTCGGTCCACCGACGTGACACAGACATAGAGGCCCAAGCACTGATGAAACGTAATGTCTGCGCTGGGACGTGTGAGGAATTTGCCCTCTCCACCTAAGGCAGGGCAAGGTTCAAACAAGACATAGCAGAACGTGGCTGCCAAAGACGTCTCTCTG
This sequence comes from Acomys minous, assembly GCF_964271855.1. Classification (NCBI taxonomy): domain Eukaryota; kingdom Metazoa; phylum Chordata; class Mammalia; order Rodentia; family Muridae; genus Acomys; species Acomys minous. Next base: position 3,129,871 of record NC_140502.1, on the reverse strand, counting down.
TTCACAGCCCAGCTTCCCACTGTAGCCGCGCACGCTGTGTGACTGAGTGTGACACCAGCTCACTTCATCTTTGCTTCCTTTTCCATGTGGAAGCTGCTCATAACAGAGAGAATTTGTACTTGTGCCATGAGCTCGGGGAGAGTTTGGAAAAAACCAACCCAAGAATTTGATATGATTGTGCTTCATGGGAGCCCTGTGGTGTGTGTGTGTGTGTGTGTGTGTGTGTGTGTGTGTGTGTACGTGCACGTGTGTCATATGTGTGTATATGTTATAGATGTGTGTGAGTGTGTGTGTGTTATATGTGTGTATATGTTATACATGTGTGTGAGTGTGCATTATACTAGTGTATGTGTTATACAGGTGTGTTTATATGCGTATGTGTGCTTTATGTACGTGAGTGTGTTTATGTGTGTCTGTATGTATGCTATAAAAGTGTGTGAGTGTGCATGTGTGTGCATTATGTGTGTCTGAATGTGTGGATGTGTATATATTATGTGTGTGTGAGGATGTGTGTGTGGATGTTATGTGTGTGGGTGTGTGAAGTGTGTGTATACATGTATGCTATAAAAGTGAGTATGTATATGTGTATGTGGGTGCATTTGTGTTATATGTGTGTGTTGTGTGTTTGTTATATAATGTATGCATGTGTGTTATGTGTGTGTTATATGTGTGTATATGTTATAGATGTGTGTGAGTGTGCATTATACTAGAGTATATGTTATGCAGGTGTGTTTATATGCATGTGTGTTATATGTGTGTGTTTATGTGTTTATGTGTGTATGCTATAAAGGTGTGTGAGTGTGCATGTGTGTGCATTATGTGTGTCTGAATGTGTGAATGTGTATATATTATATGTGTGTGAGGGTGTATGTATGGATGTTATATGTGTGTGGGTGTGTGAATGTCTGTGCATACATGTATGTTATAAAGGTGAGTCTATGTATGTGTGTGCATTTGTGTGTGCCTGTGTTATATGTGTTTTTGTTGTATATATGTATGCATGTGTGTTGTGTGTGTGTGTGTGTGTGTGTGTTTTCCAACGGTGACAATCTTTCTTGGGAATGAATGGCCCTTTGGATTAATGCATTTTTCAAGACTACCCAGAGGGGCAATTTCAGAAGATGTGAACTCTTACGTGGCTAATAACTGTTTTTCTTAAGATGCTCTTGTGTGTACTCAATTTTTACCCATTTGTGCCTGCTTTCCACACCTTTCAAAGACTCTCCAGTGATCCTGATGGGATGGGATAGTAAATAGCTGGATTTTGGTTCCATTCACAAAAGGAAGATGCGAGGCCCCACGCGCATATGTGTGGCACCCAGCTTCCCCCAAAGATTACAGCTTCGAATATTATCAGCACCTGGCAGAATGAGACTATTTTATGCAAATGGATTCATTACTATTAATTTTTGCCGGCGTTGAACGATTTATGAACTGCGTCTTTGAATGGAGAAGAGAACTTCATGAATCAGGAGGAAAAATGTTCCCCTAAACTGGCATCGATAAATAACAGCTTTTATTCATGGCTCCCGCCCACGGTGTCTTTTATCTTCAGGAGGGAGGGGAGAGAGATGACAGGGCACCATGGCAGCCAGGGTCAGGGGGTGAACAAGAAATTTAGGGTCAGCACATTGGAGGGGTGATGCCTAAAGCAGTTCGGAGTTGGGGGGGTAGACTGATTCCCCGAGGCTATCCCCCCCCACCCACCCATGTGTAAGCAGGTTATGGGTTAAAACACCTTCTGATGTTGTCGGCTGTGGCAAAAGTTTAGCAGATGCCTGGATTTATCAAAAGTTTTTTTTCCTTTAGGTGCTGGAGACATGCTTAAGCAGTTAGGAGCACCTTGCAGAGGACCTAAGTTCAGTTCCCAGTTTCCACGTTGGATGGGTGACAACCATCTGGAACTCGGGCTTCTGAAGGCATAGCTCCCTCTCCTGGCCTCAAAGGGCACTGCACTCACATGCACATGCACAATACTCACACAGAGACACATCATTAAAAATGGGATAAGCCTTTTATTTAATGTTTCCATTTACCAGACGTATGAAAGGACAAGTCCAGGCCCTGCAGAGTTCAATGGCAGCCACAGATCCCACCTACATGCCTCTCGTGCATATAGATGCTTCCAGAGCTACTGAGCGAGCGCCAGGTCCTCTACAAGAGAGGAGGCTACTCAGGGTCTAATCATTGCGCGCTAAGCTTCATATTTCTAGAACGCACAGGCAGCAGCAATCAGAGCCACTTGACTCTGGTCTTAAAATCTCACTTCCAGGTTCTGCCAATGAGGAAAGACCATACATCTTACTGGCCCACGGCCTTAGGTTATACCGACTCGGTCACCCGGGAGGTGGACAGGTCCCTTAGCTTGGCAAGGCTTTTCCAGCACTGAACAGGGGGAGGGATTCCAAGGCCTCTCTACCCAAGGGCCCACACTTCCTCCATCATTTCCGTGTGGGACTGCAGCCGGCCAACCCTTTTAGGTGTTAGATGTCCATCCACTGCGAGACCCCATTTCCTAGAGAAGCCATCAGTCCTGCTATAAATAATCTGGCGAGCTTGTGGCTCCAGAGGAATTGCCATGAGGAGATTGATGTGACTGCATTTCTCCATGCTGGGGGACACAGAGCCAGAGACGGGAGAATGGCTGCAGTATTTGGGGAGCTCCACCTGTCAGCCACTCAATCAGCCTTTGCCCAGAGAATAACCATAAAATGCGAGTCATGAATCTGCAGTCCCTTCTGGGTCTTATTCCCACATGTCTCTCCTCGGGTGGTCATCTCATGGTGTGTGATTTTAGTACTTAAAAAGATTTGTTTTTTAATGCAACTGCTTAGTCAAGGGCTCAACCGTGGGAACCGTAATTTATTTTCTTCCTTTATTTTATTTTTTTCTTTCTCCTTTTCACCATCCTGGGATTTGAACCTAGGGCCTCAAGCATACTAGTCAAGGGCTCTACCACTGAGCTCCACCCACATCCCCTCACGGGTGGATTCTAGGCAATCACTTCCCCAGCAGATCTACAACCCTAGCCCTGTTTGGGTTACACCAAGCAGTGCTAACCTTGAAGTCACACTCCTCCTGTCTCGGCTTTCTTAGTAGCTGAGATGACAGCCCACACCGCCTGGGCTCATCACCTCAGAATTGCTGCCAGGAACAATGAAATGGCAGCCAAGAGACCAGCTAGTGATCTGTGTCAACAGTGGAAAACAAATACGAAGTAGAGTTGTTGGCATCCGAGCAGCTTATAAGGTCAGTTTCTAAGGGACGCCTTAGGAGGCAGGTGGAATTTAATTCTACAGTATACTATGGCTCGGTAGTCAGAGCCAGTTTTCCATGTTCAATGGTTTTTACCTCTTAATCCTTTCGAGAAAATCCCGTGAAGTACCTATAAAGGGAATAAATGAACAGATAGCTTCATTTTGCTTTGTTTTGCCTTGCAGTGAGTTAACCTGTGTGCCACGTCTGGGCAGCAAATGCACACCACTCCTCTTACGTAAAGGAAGGAAAAGGAAGATACAAAGAAGACAATTATCATCCAAAACCGTGACAGAAAGCTGGAACCGAGTCAAGATGATAGCGTTCGCTTTCTGCATCTTCCTCCTAGGAATGGACACGTTCATTACTGAGCGTCTACTGCGCCCCCACACTGGGCTGGGCTGGCTGCAGACCTGAAGCTGCCCAGAAGTCTGAGAAACCCCGCTTCCATAAGGGGCTTATAGTCTACCGGGAGGGATGTGACAACATCAAAACGCTGCCTCCTACGTGTCCATGGGACTCTTCATGTCTGTGAGAAGATACCTAAGAGACACAGAGGAAGAAGTGAGGATTATTTGGGCTCGTGGATTCAGAGGTGTGAGTCCAGGCAGGCTGCCCTGGTTTTTTCTAGGTCTGTGGTGAGGTGGAGCGTTGTGGCTGAGGGTGTGGTAGAGTAAGGCTGCTCGCCTTGTGGCATCCAGGAAGCAGAGAGAGAGAAGTGGGGGGAGGGGGGACCAGGGATAGGCCAGCACAACAGTATCCTGACTCCAGTGGACCTATTCCCAGTGAGTTGTCAACTCCTCACAGTTCCAGTTCCTCAAAATAGGACGGTCGACCGAAGGCCACGAGCTTCTGCGAGGGGAGGAATGCTGCATCTCTAAGGCACACATAAACCGTGATGCAAAGACAGGCGACAGACTGCATGTTTTTCTAGGTCATGAGATGCCAAGGATGTGTCTCCAGAAGCAAAACATAAATAAAAATAAAAATAATAAAAAATTAAAAAACAAAAAACAAACAAACAAACAAAAAACCAAACAAACCAAACAACCAAACAAACAAAACAATAGAAGGCCCTGTCAATGTAAACAGCCAAAGAGGAGCCCACACAGAGAGATGGCGGTTGACATAAGCATGGCTCCGGGGCGTACACAGAACCCACCCTGGATACAACAGGGAGAAGCTTAGGAAGCGCCCACTGAGCAGGGAGTTCCAATCATGTTAGTGACTCCTAGTGACAGTTTGTCAGGTGAGAAACTGCGTTGGCTAATTTCAATGACTTACTCCCCATAGAACACACACACACACACACACACACACACACACACACACAATGACAAGAAACATTCTCAACGTGTTGGCAAATCGAGTCCTGTCACTGAGGGGCTGGAGTAAATCACCTGGTGCCATTCCATAGCTCCTCTAGGTTTGGTCTCTCCAATACACCCCAGGACGCCAAAGGTCGTCCAACTTTGAAGAGGTAGAGACTGAAAGAAAAGGCATTTAGGAATTAAATGTGTGTGCTGATCAGCTCAAACTTTCACACAGATTGACTGCAGTGACAGATTAGAGCTTTGTGTAATCCAATAGAGTGAAATCAAGTGCTCCCAATAAATACGTAGTTGTCTGTTTTATGAGCCTTCCATCACGCCGCGTGCGTCGATGTGGGGCACTGGGTCCCCTCTCTTTCCATTCGAGATGCTGGCCCCCTGAAAACCTTCCTGCTTATTTGAGTTTAGCAATCAGGCTTAAATGTAGCCATATATATTGTTCTAAAGTGTCCAATTTTTTTTTTCTGTCTCCAAAAGACATAGTGACTACTCCTTTTATGGGAAACTGGTTATTAATCCAGTAAGTCTGTATGAATCAATATCTCTGTGAAATGACACCATGTTTCGAGTTATTTTATGTTATGTTGATGGTTAGCTAATTTCAGGATGGAGACAGTTCTTGTAGAAACAGACATAGTATAATTTAGTGGTGAAAACGTCAATCATCGTAGGTGGTATGTCTCTGTCTGGGCGGAAGAGGGCAGATTTATTGAAGGGAACACAGCCATATATTCCTTGCTACACTTTGACCCAAAACATCCATTTCGCTTATAATTTTGTTTGGCAAAATGACATCAGCTGCAATCACTAACAGGAAGGCAGAGCCAGGAGCCATTGTTTGAAGTTCTCGTGAAGGAAGTCTCCCTGCAGGGAGAGGCACGGACACAGCCTCAGCCAGGCACCCACGTGACGGACGGTGCTTTTCTCCGTTGACAGTAATCTGCATGGGGAAAGCGAGCAGGGCACTAAGCCAGTGGGCAGCGTTTAGTCCTCAAATGCATCCCTCAGAATACCCACGTTTGCTTAACGCTTAGGTCATGGACATCATGAAGGCTCATGGACCACAGTGCACCGGGAAGGGCGTGGTCCACGGATTCTCCTGCCCAAATATTTCTTCCTCCAGACACAGCTCTCTTCCCCCTCCCCCCCCACCGCCTCTGACACCCCACCAGTGCTTCTGAACCCAACAAAAGCCATGGGCACAGGTAACACAGTTTCCAAATCCACTAAGCCCCTGGTGGGACACTGGTTCCGTTTCCTGCGTGGGCATGCACATACCTCTATAGCAAGCCTTAGAGGCCTTAGGGTACATGCAGGAGTGGTTTTGCCAGGCTTGGTAGTAGTTCCGCTTTTTTTTTTTTTTAAAGATTTGTTTATTACATATACAGTGTTTGCCTGTGTGTATGTATGCCTGCAGGCCAGAAGAAGGTACCAGATCTCATTATAGATGGTTGTGAGCCACCATGCTGTTGCTAGGAATTGAACTCAGAATCTCTGGAAGAGCAGACAGAACTCTTAACCTCTGAGCCATCTCTCCAGGCCCAGTAGTTCTGCCTTTAGGAGATGGTGGTGGTGGTGGTGCTGAGGGTGGCGTTTCCATTTCAGTGACGTCCACAGCCATCACTCAACCAAGAGTCACCCGAGAAGAGGCGGTCTCAGTTGAGGCGCTTCCTAGATCAGATTGGCCTGTGGCGGTGGTGGTGGCGGAGAGGAATTTTCTTGACCATTGATTGCTGTGGGAGGATCCGGCCCACTGTGGGCGGCACCAACCCTAGGCAGCCTGGCCTGGGTCGGGAAGGTGGCTGACCATGAGCCAGATGAAATGAAACAGCAAGCCACGTCGCTCCTGGCTTCTGCTTGAGTGAGTTCCCTCAGTGATGGACTCTCGCCAGGCAATGAAAACCAAAATAAAGGCTGCTCTTCTTTACTTTTGGTCAGAGCGGCTTATCAGAGCAATGGAAAAGCGAGCTGGAATCCGAGGTTATGGGAGGGGGCGGGGCTGGGGCGGGGCTGGGGCAGAGGGAGGGAGGACTAACACAAAGAAGGTGTATTGGAAAAGCCTCTACGTGAAGCCTAATACGTCCTGTGATAATTTAAGAAAGACTAATCAAAGTAGTATAAGGTGTGGTAGGGGAGAGAAGAAGGAATCTAGTGGACACGAGGTGAAGAAACAAGGACATATTTTGCAACTGTTGACACAGGATATGCGCAGCGTAGTGAGCAGTCTGCCATTTTGGTACTGGGTGGGTCGGTGTTTTAATGATGGTTTAAATGGCGTGTGAAGTGGTGACTGGGAAAGCTCTCTGCTTCCAAGAGAAGATCGCAGCCCTCACTAAGCTCAACAAGGATTCTCTCCTGTGCTCTAAGAACGGACCATCATCACAACGGACACGATCCATGTGGTGGCTCGTTTTCTTGTAGCCCATCTGATGGGCTGGAGAAGCATCCGGGAGATTAATAAAGCACATCCGTGTGTGTGTGTGTGTGTGTGTGTGTGTCTGTGTGTGTGTGTGTGTGTGTGTGTGTGTGTGTGTGTCTGGAAGGGCATTTCCGGAGATGATTGACAGCAGCAGGATAGGAAGATCCACCCTAACTGGGGGAGGATCGGTCCTTAGGAGCTCAGATGGAGTAAACGGGGCGGGGGATGAAAATGTGGAAAGCCAGCGAACAGATATCCACAGTGACCCTGCTCCCTGTACTCCCTGCCTCTGCCACACACTCCCGCCTCAAAGCTCTGCGCCATCACAGGCTGAGAGTCAGTGGGTACCAGAGACTGCCGCCAGCTGGAGCCTCGGAATCAGTGAGCTAAAATGAAGACTTCAAGGTGTTTTGCCAGACATTTAGTACTAGCAATGAGAAAACTAACCATCACAGCAGAATAATAAGAAAGCTATGATACCAGGTACCGTGGGGATCCCAGCAGTCAGGAGGCAGAGGCAGCCAGAGCAACACAGTGAGATACCTTGAGAGAGGGAGGGGGGGATGATGGTAAAGATGGTGCTCATGAGGATTAGATAATGCTGTTGGTGATGATGGTAGCGATGGTGGAGGTGATGAAGATGAAGGCGTAAGGATGAGACAATGCTGTTGATGATGATGTTAGCGATGGTGGAGGTGATGAAGATGAAGGCGTAAGGATTAGACAATGCTGTTGATGATGATGGTAGCGATGGTGGAGGTGATGAAGATGAAGGCGTAAGGATTAGACAATGCTGTTGATGATGATGTTAGCGATGGTTGAGGTGATGAAGATGAAGGCGTAAGGATGAGACAATGCTGTTGATGATGATGTTAGCGATGGTTGAGGTGATGATGATGAAGGCGTAAGGATGAGACAATGCTGTTGATGATGATGTAGCTATGGTTCCCTTTGTGTCACACTGAGTCAAGCCGTCATGGCTCTGGCTCTCGCCTGGCTCTTGTCCATTTTACTTACTATGGCTGGCAGCTCCCCAGTCAGTGCAATAAAAACATAGATTTGGGTCACAGAGACTGCCTTGCTAGAAAGTCATCATAGGCTGGTGAAGAGTACCCCAAAACTTTTCAACACTACTTCTTTAAAAGGTTTTAACATTTTACACGAATTGTTGCACTGATCCAACTGGCAAGCTTGTAAACTGAGGTACAAAGATGCAAATGCACAGGAAATTCCATAGATAGAGACAAGGGTGGAGGGCTTGAGTCCGACCACCATGCTGGTTCGAAATATAATCTGCTCGGAATGCTTTTTATTTTATTTTTAATTTTTTTTATTTTTATTTTTTTTTCAAGACAGGGTTTCTCTGTGTAGCCTTGGCTGTCCAGGACTTTCTTTGTAGACCAAGCTGGCCTCGAACTCACAGAGATCTGCCTGCCTCTGCCTCCCGTGTGGGACACCATGCCCGGCTTTTTGTTATTTTGTTATTTTGTCTTTTCGAGCCCAGGGCCTTGCGCTTGCTAGGCAAGCACTCTACCATTGAGTTAAATCCCCAACCCTTCTGAATGCTTTTTAAACACTGTGTTTTTTCTCCCAGGCAATTCTCTTGATCCCACCACTAAATGAGCCTAAGAATTTAGCTGTTTTAAGCAAGAACTCTGCTAGGCTTTCTGTCCTTTCTGGTCTAGGGTCCTTTCAGTGAGGCTCGGCGTTTCAAAGGGGCCTTAGTCTCAGCAGTCACAGGAAGGAAGATCAAAACACAGCTGCCAAAAGGAAGTTTGTGGAGAGGGTAAGCCTCGGAGGCTGCAAAAGGTATAGGGAGGAAGATCAGAGACCGTGGTGGCTTGATTGAGAATGTGTCCCATGGGCTCACACATTTTAATATCTGGTTCCCAACTGGTGGAACTGTGGGAAGGATTAGGGGGCGTGGCCCTGTGCAGGAGCTGTGTCACCAGGGTGAGCTTTGAGGTTTCAAAAGCCCATACCATTCTCTCTCTGTGTCTGTCTGTCGTTGTCTCTGTCTTTCTGTCTCTCTGTGTGTCTCTGTCTCTCTGTTTCTCTCTCTCTCTCTCTCTCTCTCTCTCTCTCTCTCTCTCTCTCTGTCTGCCTGTCTCTGTCTCTGTCTGTCTGTCTCTCTCTCTCTTTCTCTCTCTCTCTCTCTCTCTCTCTCTCTCTCTCTCTCTCTCTCTCTCTCTCTCTCTCTCTCTCTCCTTTATGCCTATGGATCAGCTACTGCCCCAGTGTCATGCCTGCCTGTCACCATGTTGCCCACCATGATGGTCATGGATTCAGACTCACTCTCTGAAACTGTAAGCCAGCCCCCCAATAAACTCTTTTTTTCTGTAAGTTGCCTTGGTCATGGTGTCTTAACAACAGCAAGGAAAGACTTGCTTAGGATTTCTAGAGGAATCTTGGAATTCCCGAACCTTTTAGTTGAAGGACAAAGGCCTTCATACTTTCTACCTGATCGAACGCATTTAACTGTCTTTTTGGCTTTTTGTTTGGGAAATAGGTCTTTTTAAATTTAAATTTTTAATCAGGGCCTTGTTATGTAGCCAACACTGTCCTCAAATTTACAAGTCTCCAGACCTCCCTAATACTGAGCTTACAGGAATGGGCTGATACACCTGTCCTCACAAAATGTATTTAAAATGAGGTTTGGAGGCAAGAGAGGTGGCAGAGAAGGTAAGAGTGAGTACTAGACCTGAGATTAATAATTCCTGGCACCCATATCAGGTGGCTCAGAACAGCCTGCAGTCCAGTTCCCTCAATCCTCAATGCATCTATGTGCCTGCGTGTTCCCTCCGTCTCTCTCTCTCTCTCTCTCTCTCTCTCTCTCTCTCTCTCTCTCTCTCTCTCTCTCTCTCTGTCTCTGTCTCTCTGTCTGTCTCTGTCTCTGCCTCTCTGTCTCTCTCTGTCTCTCTCTGTCTCTCTGTCTCTCTGTCTGTCTCTGTCTCTCTGTCTCTCTGTCTCTCTCTGTCTCTGTCTCTGTCTGTCTGTCTGTCTGTCTGTCTGTCTGTCTGTCTATCTCTGTCTTTCTCCCTCCTCCCTCCCTCCCTTCTTTCTTCTCTTTCAGGAACATGAGCTTACATATTCACTAGGGGCTCAACCCCCTCCCCAATCTCACCTCCACCCAGGGTTCTTCCTCCACTTCACGCACCCACTAGCTCATTCCGTCCACCACCCACTTCGTACAGGTATGAATAAGCTTCAAAGACTCCAGAAACTGCGGAGGGGACTACGAAGTGGAGGCTATGTCAGGGGATAAGTGCCCTCCCCCTTTCTGCCTGTCCTGGAATTTAATGTGACTTAGTCAGGGGCACTGTGGAGACTTAATTGTGTTTCTTTCCATACCCAGTGTTGCCCGGGGAACGTTCTCCCAAAGCAGAATGTACATCGGAGGACACAGAAACTCCTATTGAATGGGACAGAATGAAGGCCGAGCTCACAGTGGAGACACAGACAGAGCTGGGCTGCGCCATGAGTGTGAGGTGAACAGGTGCTTGGACCATATGCAGACCCAGAGTAACCGACGAGCTGCCTCTTGTCTCAGAGGGGGGCACAGTGGGACCCACCTGTACTGTCCATACATACTTTGACAACTGGCCGAATTTCCTTCTAAGCGGAATCCTGTGTGAATTCTATTGGCCGGCGGTGTCCGTGCCCCAGGGAGATGCTGGGTCGGTTGTCAGAGTGTGCAGGCGGAGCCATCGTTTTTGGCAAGAGATGGCAGAATTGAATGAGCCTGCAGAGAGAACTTGGGGAATCACCCTCCTTTCTCTCCGATCTTGTCTTTCCATCTGTAGCTCAAGACACTGGATTCTAATCTATGACCCACAATCCAAAACCAAGACCGTATTAGAGCCAAAAGCCAGTTGCAAGCTCTCACAATCCCAAAAGCTTGCTCCCCGCCTCAGGCCTCCCAGGGCTCCTGCCCCTTCTGTGGTGGACGCTACTCATTATTTGCAAAAGACAATCTCCCCCCGAGAGGGGAGGATGGAAGAGTTACCCTCAATCCTGGCTTGGCATCAGCTCTCTTCCTTTGAACTTCCCTGAGGCCACTTAGAGATGTCAGTCCACCCAGCGGTACCTCAGATCTGTGCGCAGAGTTCCTAACCCCTCTTCTGATTCCATCTTCGAGCCTCAGCTCAATGTCTCTCACTCCCTGTAAAGACTGCCCGTGTCTCTCCAAAGCAGCCAGGAAGCCCTGCGGACACGGACAGACGTTGCTCAAGAGTCTTGCTTCGCTCGTTCGAGCCCCAAGACCGGGTTCATTAAAGGCAGGAAAGAGGGGAGAATCACACAGGGGCCCATCCTCCACGGCGCTCGCAGCCACGTCTCTCCATTCCTATCTTTGGCTTCCTTTAATGAAACCCTTCTCCACCCAGGGAAGGAAAAACCATTTCCCTGCAAAATATAAAATCTATTGCGGAGCACTGCGACGAGCATTAACCTTGATTACCGCGGTAATTTACTAATCAAAACTGGAGACCTGCTAATCAAGCCGGAATTGCCAGCTGCTTGATTTTTTTATAGTAACATAACCAAAATTGAACATTTGGTAAACAAGGGGTGTGGAGGGGGCGAATGTGACGGGGGAGTCTGAGCAAGGGTGTCTGGGGGTGCAGGGGGACAGGGCCTTCCAGATATGCTGGCGTGTGTGACCTGTGTGACCCGTGCGGCCCGTGCGCCGGATGTGCTGGCGTGTGTGACGTGTGTGACCCGTGCGACCCGTGCGCCGGATGTGCTGGCGTGTGTGACCTGTGTGCACTGACCTGTCAGCAGGCACAGGAAGAGCAGGTGGACAGAAGTGATTTCTGAGCGGGGCACCCCACTAAAGGGTGTGCACGGCAAGTATAGAGACGAACATCAGGGGGTCTCACAGAGGTTCTCGGCTGGATTCTTAGGCTGGGTTCTTTTGGAAGCCAACCCCTAGTCAAGCATGCTGGTGTGAGCAATTTGTCCGGAAGCTGATTCCAGACCATGTGTTAGTGAGGTCGGGAAGGGAGGGCAGCTCACACAGGGCGGGTGGGTTCATGCTCACCAGCGGGTCGTCGCTGCGGGCATCTGACTCTCAGAAGCACTGAGCCGTACAGGGATGCTGCACAGTATGGGGCCAAGGTCTCCCCAAGCAAGGGTGGGAGGAGCTGGCAGAGGCGAAGCTCGCTTTTGTGGGCATCGACTCCTGGACACTCTGGGCTGCCACATCCATAGACAGAGAAGATTCTATGGCTAATGGAGGCAGTAGGGCCCGTCTGCTGTGCTTGTGGGGATACAGGTGGACCTCCAACTGCATCTCACTGCACCTGCTGAACCCCAGGGCCCTCCCTTATCTCCAGCCTTAAGCAGGCAGCACTCCTTCCCTTATCCCCTGACCCCCATCCCCTACTCGCCCACCCCCATCCCCCCACCCCACTGCCCCACCCCCCACCCCATCCTGCATTCCCCACCCCTCACTCCCCCACCCCCATCGCCCACCCCCATCCCCCACTCCCCCCAACCCCTCCACCCCATCCCCCCATCCCTCCCACTCCCCACTCCCCCCCACCCCTGTGCTTGCCTTCCTGAAGAAGACGGCACAGCCCATCAGTGCTTCTGAGCATCAGTGCATGCCAGTCAGATGGGCATAGAGTCAGCTAGAGTCTCTTTTATATCCTATGTGACAGTGGTTTGCCCATGGCACCATTTTTTTTTCTGCCCCGAGCAGCACCAGACACGCCATATTCTTCAATGTCTATTAACATCTCATGAAGCTACACTGATGTGACGGAAGGGACATATTATGTCCTTTTCAGCATCCTTTGGTGCTAGAAGCATCCCAACTGTATCATGTCGTCTCAATAAACCATGACTGGTCAGGCATTTTAACGAATGAGCGTGGATCCAGACTTCAAAAGAGTGTCCCTGCCTAGGACCGTGTGACCCCATTAACACAAGCCTTTCTGAGCTGCAAAAGTCCTTCCTTATGTGTGGCCCACTCTACTCTGGGACACCCCAGGAGATGGGGAGAGACGTGTGCAGTGAGCACAGGCAATGCCCAGAGAACAGTATAAGTAATTGGACTCATAGGGGCTGGAGAGATGGCTCAGTGGTTAAGAGTGCCGCCTACTCTTCCAGAGGTCCTGAGTTCAATTCCCAGCAACCACATGGAGGCTCACAACCATTTGTAATGTAATCTGATACCCTCTTCTGTAGATAAAGCACTCATATGCAATAAATAAAATAAATAAATCTTAAAAAAAAAAAAAAAGAAATTGGACTCATTTTAAGGTCCACAGACCATCTACTCAAACACCTCATGATGCTGAGCAGCTGAGCTTCAAGCGGGTCTCAGACATTTGGCCTCTGAGATATGCCAGTCCCTGAGTCTCATAGCGTCCTTCACCTGTGTGATGCATATGCCCGTCATACGTACACCTGCGAGAGTCAGTCCTGATCGTTCTGTGTCCCATGTTCTCAGGGATTTAGACAATGTGTCTTATGGTCTGTCAACTTGGTTCAGTGTGACATGCATCCAACTTGGGCCATGTTTTTCTTTTTTAATTTTCAGTGGGGATCTTTCCCAGACTAGTGATACATGGCACTAGACCAAGAGGCCCCGTGGGAACCAAGGGATCGCCACCTGCAATGCGGTCATGAGGGTGAGCCACTTTCCCTCTGTGGTGGACTGCGATGCTGACATTTTGTTGCATAAGATTAGACGCAGCGCATGAGATACCCAATCTCTCCTTCTCAATGGGTTTTGTGTTAGATTGTAGCTTTTACATAAATGCTCCAAGCACCTTTCACAGGCTGGACTGCGATTTGGGTAGATTGCAGGTATTGGGTGCATTTCCTACGTCGGACACGTTCAATGGCTCCATTGTAGGTGGAAAGACATCCCCACACAGTCGTCCAACAATGGTGGCGCACAGTCATCCAACAATGGTGGCACACAGGCATCCGACAATGGTGGCACACAGGCATCCGACAATGGTGGAGCACAGTCATCCAACAATGGTGGCACACAGTCATCCGACAATGGTGGCACACAGGCATCCGACAATGGTGGCACACAGTCATCTGACAATGGTGGCGCACAGTCATCCGACAATGGTGGCACACAGGCATCTGACAATGGTGGCACACAGTCATCCAACAATCGTGACACACAGTCATCTGACAATGGTGGCGCACAGTCATCCGACAATGGTGACACACAGTCATCCGACAATGGTGACAAAGGCACTCTGGGTTTGACACCTCCTCCTGGATCAGGAAATAGACTGAACAGGACCAGAAGTCTGACCAGGGACTCATCCAGGACAGACAGTGAGCCGGGAAAGCAACTGAAGAAGTGGTCAGCACAAGAAAAGAGGGTAAGGGAAGCTGCCCTGCGGCTGTGTGTGTTCTTCCCAGCCCTAGGTGGGGTGTGTGGGACCACCTGCTGGGCTGGAACAAGGAGGTAGAGAAAGCTCCTCACTAATGCAAGTTGAACTTGTAAGTGGCCAAGGGGAGCCTTGCTCCAGGGTGGGCAGAAAGCGGGGGAAGGGGGGAGGCTTGGGAAGCAAAGTAGGGGGAGAGGATGGGTGAATGGGGAGGAGGCAGAGACCCCACAGCTATTGCACGGCAGGTTCCTGTGCATTGAATCATCTCTCCATCCTTCCCAGGAAGGAGGAGGCCGGTCTTGAGACACCGAAGGTAAATTAAAGGTCACACAATGTGAAAGCAGAGACTTGGAAGACTTTCTTGAGGCCCCTCCCCATATATATATGTGTGTGTGTGTGTGTGTGTGTGTGTGTGTGTGTGTGTGCAATTGCTTGGGGAAGGCATCTCTGACGAGCTGCAGAGAACCCCTCGGGTGGTCAAGCCATGTGCATGCTGTGCAGAGAACCCCCAGGGTTGGAGCTTTCCTGAGAGATGCTCATGCTAGGGTGGGCTTTTCAGTGATACAGCTGTTTTTGAGTCATCCCTGCTCCTTGTAAGAAACGCCCCCTCCCAACTCCTGACTTATGCTCCTTTTGTTAACCTCAACAAAAACTCATCGGCTCACCAAATTGGACTTAGGTAAAACTATGACTTTGGTCTGCCTTGGGTTTCCTTTTTAGGGTGAGGAGACATGTGTGTCCCGACTCCCTGGGAAACACCTGTCACATAGCAACATTGGTCAGAGGTTGTAGGCCGTTCTCCTCAACGCAGTAGTGGACGAGGTGGTCCGAATGGATCTGAGTGGAGTGTCCATCAGAAGCAGCATCCTAGGGTCCCATGTGGCAGGGACAAATATGACACAGAAATACAGAAAAACGATCCTGTGATAATTATTGGTGACCTACTCCTCATGTCCTGGGGGGATTGAGATGGTGAAAATCACTGGACATTGGGAGGTTAATGCTGCCACTCACAGCCCCCTGCAATGTACCAGACCATCTTGATGGTCCACCTTGAGGAGGACAGCTGCCTGATCCCTGAAGATGTGACTCCCAGCAGGAAAGCCACACATTGCCCTTCCTAGACAAATCAAGACATAAGGGGCTTAGTGGTGAACGCAGCCAGTAAAGGAGCAAGAGAGGAACTGTAAAGGCCATTATGGCTGCAAAGACAATAGCCATATCCACCCATCTGACAGTGATCAAACGTTAGAACTCTGTAAATTAATGTGTGTGTGTGTGTGTGTGTGTGTGTGTTTGTGAGAGTGCGTGTGCTTGCGCACACAAGCATGGCATATGGACACTAAAGGCGGACATCAGGCATTTTCGTCAATGACACTCCACCCTATTTTTTTATTTTTTTATATTTTATTAATTTATTCATGTTACATCTCAATTGTTATCCCATCCTTTGTATCCTCCCATTCCTCCCTCCCTCCCATTTTCCCCTTACTCCCCTCCCCTATGACTGTGACTGAGGGGGACCTCCTCCCCCTGTATATGCTCATAGGGTATCAAGTCTCTTCTTGGTAGCCTGTTGTCCTTCCTCTGAGTGCCCCCAGGCCTCCCCATCCAGGGGATGTGGTCAAATATGGGGCACCAGAGTTCATAGTGGTGGCACTCCACCCTATTTTTGAGATGAGGCTTTTTATTGACTCCGGAGTATCATCAAACTGATGGAATGATTTACATGAGTGGCTTACAGGATGATGTGCTCTGGCTATGCCAACAAGGATCCTCCTGTCTCTGACTTCCTGGATGTGAGGTTACAGGCATGTACCACCACTCCTGGCTTTTATATGGGTACTGGAGATCCGAAGTCAGAAGACCCTCAGGTTTGTGAAGCAAGCACAGTCCCTAAAACACACAAAGAATTTGTGAGAGCATTATTTTTTTTAATGAAAGAATCTATTCACAGAATAGCGTACACGTGACAAAGTACTTATTGAGTCCCTCTATCTCTGGCCCTCCTTGCTCTTGTAGAAGCAAGCTCACATAATATGTACAGGTTGCAGAAAGGCTCATGTGGCAAAGGAGATTCTTACTGTAAAATATGAAAATATCATTAATAACTGTCTTAGTTTCTTTTCTATTGCTGTGATAAAAGACATCACAACAAAGCAACATATCAAAGAAAGCATTTAATTGGACTTACTGTTTCAGAGGGCTTGAGTCCCTGAAAGGAGAGCAAAGACATTGAGGCGAGAACAGCTGAGAGCTCATATTTTGCAGAAGGCAGAAGGCAGAGAGAGGACTGTCATCAGTTGTTTCACACCTCCAAACCTGCCTCTAGTGACCCATGCCCTCCAACAAGGCCACACCTCCTAATCCTTCCCAAACAGTTCCACCAGCTGGGACCAAGTATTCAAACCTATGAGCCTTCAAGAGCCATTTTTATTCAAACCCCACAATCAATGAGACTGAAGTTGCTTTGACCCGCCCTATCCTTATTGGTGTAGTACATTCTAGTACATTCTATCAGTGTCCTCACATACGTTCTTTAGGTTTAGGTCGAGCATGTGTGGCATTGATGGATATGAGGCCTTGAGCCTCGCTATTCTTAGCCTTTGAATGCACTTGTTTATATGGTGGATTGCATTGATGGACTGTTGTTGCTGTTGTTGCTGTTGTTGTTGTTGTTGTTGTTGTAACCATTCCTGTATCTCTGGGATAAAGCCTACGTGATCATGGTAGATGATGTTTTTTACATGTTCTTGGGTTCCATTTGGGAATATTTTATTGAATATTCTTGCATCAATGTTCGTGAAGGAAACTGGTTGGTGAATGGCAGTTCTCACTCAGAAGTGGACTGCATACCTTACCTCCGTTCACTCTCTAGCCTTTTCTTCACTGATGGGTGGTTTGGTTGACTTTAGCTTGGATTATCACACCAAACGTGCTTCCTCTGGGCTCCCTGAGCATAGCTCTTTCTAGATTATCTACCCAGAGGTGGAGGTGGCGGGAGGGAAAAGGTTCTGCACATTCACAGTGCATTGTGAGCTGTCCATTTTCCCTCCTGCTAGTGTAAGGTGTGTGTCCCCATCCAGCCCCCGCACACTCACAGGCTCACGGCGTCGGCATCAGAACTGCAGCCATCTTGGAAAATGAGGTGCTGTGTCACTCACATGCTACTGGCTCATGTCACTCACATGTCATGGGGCCGTGTCATTCACATGTCATGGACTCATGTCACTCACATGCCATGGGCTCATGTCACTCACATTTCATGGGGCCATGTCACTCACATTTCATGGGCTCATGTCACTCACACGTCATGGGCTCATGTCACTCACATGTCATGGGCTCATATCACTCACATTTCATGGGGCCATGTCACTCACATGTCATGGACTCATGTCACTCACATACCATGGGCTCATATCACTCACATGTCATGGGCTCATGTCACTCACATGCCATGGGCTCATGTCACTCACATTTCATGGGGCCATGTGACTCACATGTCATGGGCTCATGTCTCTCACATGTCATGGGCTCATATCACTCACACATCATGGGCTCATATCACTCACATGTCATGGGCTCATGTCACTCACACATCATGGGCTCATGTCACTCACACGTCATGGGCTCATGTCACTCACACGTCATGGGCTCATGTCACTCACATGTCATGTGCTCATGGTACACAGAGCAGTCATGGACTCTGCCTCTCTTTCTTTGAGGAATGTGTTGTTGTTGTTGTTGTTGTTGTTGTTGTTTGTAGTTGTTGTTTGCTGTTGTTGATGATGTTGTTTATGGTTGCTAATATCTTAGATGTACCCATGAATCTTTTGATTTTTTTTCTCATTATGCTGAGTCATGGATTTTTAAAATATATGTATATATTTTTTTATTTAATATGTGTTCATGTGTGTACCTGTATGTATGTATGTGTTTGTATATATATATATGTTTGTGTGTATGTATGCATGTATGTTTGTATGTATTTATGTATGTATGTACTGTGAGCACTCAGATCCTGGGAAGGACAGAAGAGAGCATCAGATCTGGATCACGAGTTACAGATGTTTGTGAGCTTCCTGGACAGTTTAAACAAAGAATTCTACCAGACTTTGAGTGAAGAGTCAGTGCCAGTATTCATCAAACTGTTCTACGTAGAGACAGAAGGAACATTACCTTACTCATTTTGTGAGGCTACAATCACTCTGATACCCAAACCATACAAAGATTCAACAGAGAAAGTCAATTACCAACCAATTTCCTTCATGAACATTGACGCAAGGATATTCAATAAAATATTCGCAAATGGAACCCAAGGACACATCAAAAACATCCTCTACCATGATCAAGTAGGCTTTATCCCAGAGATACAGGAATGGTTCAAAAACAACAACAACAACAACAACAACAACAACAACAACAACAAAAATCCATCAATGTAATTCACCATATAAACAAACTGAAAGGAAAAAAAAAACACATGGTCATCTCATCAGATGCTGGAAACACCTTTGACAAAATCCAACACCTGTTCATGGGGGAAAAAAAAAGTCTTGGAGAGACCAGGGATACAAGGCGCATGCCTAAACACAGTAAAGGCAATATACAGCAAGCCAATAGCCAACATCAAATTAAATGGAGAGAAACTTAAAGCAATCCCACTGAAATTAGGGGCGAGGCAAGGCTGCTTACTCTCTCCGTATCTGTTCGATATAGGACCTGAAGTTCTATCTAGAGCAATGAGACAACTAAAGGAGATCAAGGGGATCCAAACTGGAAAGGAAGAAGTCAAAGGATCCCTATCCATGGATGATATGAGAGTGTACATAAGCAACCCCAACAATTCCACCAGGGAACTCCTACAGCTGACAAACACCTTCAGCAAAGTGGCTGGACCCAAGATGAACTAAAAATAAGTCAGTAGCCCTCCTATATAAAAATGATAAACCGGTTGGAAAAGAAATCAGGAAAACAACACCCTTCTTTAGCCACAAATTATATAAAACATCTTGGTGTAACTCCAACCAAGCAAATGAGAGACCAGTACGGCGAGTCTTTGAAGAAAGACATTTAAGAAGGCATCAGGAGAAGGAAAGAGCTCCCATGCTCATGGATCAGTAGGACTGACATAATATAAAGCATGTTCTTAATTACTAATTGGTAGAGCGGGCACAGCCCATTGTGGGTGGTGCCATGCCTGGGCTGGTGGTCCTGGGTTCTATAAGAAAGCAAACCAGAGGGAGCAAGCCAGTAAGCAGCACCCCTCCATGGCCTCTGCGTCTGCTCCTGCCTCCAGGTTCCTGCCCTGACTTCCCTCAGTGATAAACTACAATGTGGAAGTGTGAGCCAAGTAAACCCTTTGCTCCAGAACTTGCTTTTGGTCATGGTATTTCATCAGAGCAGTAGTAACTAATCCTAACTAAGACAGACAGGCAGGCAGGCAGGCAGGCAGACAGACAGGCAGACAGGCAGACAGACAGACAGGGAGACAGGCAGGCAGGCAGACAGGCAGGCAGGCAGGCAGACTGGCAGGCAGGCAGGCAGACAGACAGACAGGCAGGGAGACAGAGAGGCAGGCAGACAAGCAGACAGACAGGCAGGCAGACAGGCAGACAGTCAGGCAGGCAGGCAGGCAGGCAGACAGGCAGGCAGGGAGACAGACAGGCAGGCAGACAGACAGACAGACAGACAGACAGGCAGGCAGACAGGCAGACAGACAGACAGGCAGGTCAGTTGGAACAATCCCTCCATCACACTGGCCTGTAGGCAAGTCTGTCCATCATTTTTGTGACTGATAATTGATGTAGGAGGGCCTAACCTACTATGGGCTATGCGACCTCAGGGAAGGAGGGCCTGAGGCATATAAAAAAAAAAACCAGGATGAGAGAGCCAGGAGGAACAGTGAGTAGCGTTCCTCCGTGGCCTCCATTTCAGGTCCTATCTAGACTTTGTGGTCTTTGAATCAGCATGGCCCCCCAAAGACTCATAGATGTGAATGCTTGGTCACCAGGGGGTGGCACTACTTGGAACGATTAGGAGGAAGTGTGTCACTTGAGGTGGACTTTAAGGCTTCAAGACCCCAAGCCAGGCCCAGTGTCTGTTTCGGCCAACAGACCAGGTAATAGCTCTCACGTTCACCTCCAGGAACATGTGCACACGCACAACAGCCATGCTGGTCAGAAGAGAGCATCAGTTCCTGTGGGACCTGGAGCCCCGCACGTGGGTGCTGGGAACCAAACCTGGCTCTTTAGCAAAAGCAACAAGTCCTCTTAAGCAGTGAGCCATCTCTCCAGCTCTTAAATATATCCATTTTGTTTTTCAGGTTGTTCTGAGCTTCAATCTGAGTCCCCTCACTCTTCTGTCACCTCCTCAAGCCAGGATACAGCCCCACCCCCAATCTGTCCTGCTCTAGCTCCATCAAAACCATTAGGAACTCTCCGTGCTCTCAGCCTCCTTCTCAGGGGCGTTCTCTGAGAACCACATGGGCAGGAAAACAACCTCTATTCTTCCCTTTCCCACCTGGCCATCTGTTCCCCAGGCAGGCTTTATGTGATCCTCCCCGCCTTCCCCCCCCCACACACCCCCCAACTCTTCCAGCCCCCACCCCCAGCCTCCCCGGAAGACCAAAGAGCCTGAAGATGACCCAGGACAGGCCTCCCTTCCAAGTGACTGGTCCCCTCCACCTCTGGTTTGGAGATAGACTCCTTTCTGAAAAGTTCACCTGGACGTTACACATTAGCTGGAGGTTTCCAGGTAGAAGATGCATGCCGAGAGAGAGAGAGAGAGAGAGAGAGAGAGAGAGAGAGAGAGAGAGAAAGCGACCAAACAGCAGTTATTTCAAAAACCCAAGTCTCTTTGTCTTCTTTGAGTCTTTATTTTGGGTGACAGCTCTCTTCAGAGGGGACAGATGACGCATTCAGGGCCATAACGCGGGGCCAGACTCTCAAGATGGGAGCCTGCAGGAGGGGACAGAGAGATGGAGAGTTCGCACTGCAGCAGGCTGTTTCTCGCCTCATGACAATTTATTCTCCAATCAAGAGCGATCCTCCTCACTCTGCCGAATCATACAACAGTCCTCCCCCCCCCATTACATCAAGAAAGAGGAGCCGTAACAAACAGCGTTACGACGTCACAAATCAATTTTATTGAAACCGTATTAGGGTTCAGTAAAACTGAAGGATCAGACACCACCGAAGGAGAGCAAGCCAGAGGAAGAGAAGACAGCACACCGAGATTTACTTCTGAGTGCTACAAAATATTGAACTAAAAATAACATTAAAGACGAAATTTGTAATGAATCTCAAGCTGCTAAATTCCCCCAAGGCTGAGTCTGCCAAAGGCTCCGTGGCAATCCTCTGTTCTTTCCTGTCTTTATTTAAATATTTTATACAGTTGTCTATGTTCATGTGCAGAGCGAACTGTCATTTATATTTCAGTCCACTCTAAAATGGATCTTAGGCTACCTCAAGCTGAGCTGCGTGCAGCGTGGGGCTGAGCTGAGAAGGAGGCTAGAATGGGGAGAGCAAATGAAGACTGATATTTAATGTACTCGTTGTGTACTTTTATTTCCCTGTCATGTTTTCCGCCTTAAACCTGATTTGTAATTCTATGGGTTTTGTGACATTATGATAAGATGCGATGCGCACAAGACACCCATTTAGCGGGGACGTTGACGGGCATTTGAGTTAAAGAGAGTGGTTGACGGAAGCGAAGCTGGATTCGGACCCTGCGGCTTAATGCTTAGCTGAAGAAGTTGCTGCCTCCAGAGCCTCAGTATTTCATGCTTTTCTATACATTAGACTTTGCCAAAGTGAGCTTCTGGAAGAATAAAGCATTTCCAAGATAAATTCAATTTTCGCTGGTGTTGGACTGAACTTTCTTTGTCACTTACGGATTCGCTCCAGGTTGGGTAGAAAAGTGCAGTTTCTCGGTTTATGAACCGAGGTGCAGGGGTGAGAGTCAACCGACCGTGAGGGCAGGAGTGGGGAGAGAAGACGGA
>NC_140502.1:3080000-3102500 GCF_964271855.1 Acomys minous | reverse complement strand
CACATAGGCACACACACATATACACACACACATGCACACACAGACATACACACACACACACACACACACACACACACACACACACACACACGCACGCACACATACACACAGCATGAGACGTGTGGCATGTGAGCCATCTGAGTGTGTCCCTGCTCTCCAGCCCTTACAGCCTTATAGGAGGCCAAAGCCTGCCCCATTCTGCCTTCCTGGAGACTGAGCCTTGCCCTTTCTCTCCCCACCTACACAAGTAGGAATCTCTTTCCCACATCTGTATCTCCTGGCATCCATCTTGGTTTCCTATCTCCTTAGTATCCTAGGCCTCTGGGGTTTTTTTTTTTTTTCCTCTGTAAAAATGGACGTTTTTGGTTTTGACAGTATCTCTCTACGCAGCCCAAGCTAGCCTGGAACTCATGATCTTTCTCCCTCAGCCTCCCAAATCCTGAGATTACCAGTGTGTAACCACTGTGCCCAATTTTAAATGGCTATCCACAGGACAGTTTCTCCATTCTTATGGTAATGAAATGTTCAGCATACCAATGTGATGTGACTGTGGGATTATCTGGGCCTTGATTTTCCTGGAGTGTGGCTCACAGCCCCTGGGACAAACATGGGTGTGACTTCCGCAGTGGTCCCATGACCCTGTCATCTCCTACAGAGAAGAGTCACACGCTGGGGAGGTGGTAGGGAGAGGACAAGGCGGGGCCATTCCGTCTCGTTGTAGGTTAACCGCCCTGCCCTGACCTCTTTGTGTCCCCTTAATCGCTTTTGTGTTTCCGCACTGACCCCAGGCATCCGTTTGACTCGAGAGCCTCTTTCTGGTCACGGGGCGCAGTGGCTGGTGAATGGCTCCAATTCATGGTGGAGCATCTATAAGGTGATGATGAACCCGGCAGCCCCCAGGCAACCCAGGGAGGTGTGAGCTGTGCACTGGCCTGTAGCCCCGATCTGTAACCCCGGGAGCTCTCCCTTAGCAAGGAGAACACATGTCCTGGGGGAAGTGACCAAAAGGTGGTAGAGACATGTAAATGAATACTTAAGGGGGCAGTGAAAGGACCAGCCTCTCTCCCCAGCGACAAAAGAAACCATGTGTGTGGCAGGCTGAACAGCGGCCCAGGAGACAGCGGGTCAAAAGCCGTGGAATCTGTGTGAAAGCCGCTCTGTAAGCAAAGAGGTCAATACAGCTTCCCCTCTTAGGTCATTGAGGGGACCTTACAACACAAGGTTGTGAGACAGAAACATGATGTTTGGCAGAGCCTCTTAACTACAAAGGACTGTATAAGAGATAGATAGATAGATAGACAGACAGACAGACAGACAGATACAGACAGACAGACAGACAGACAGATGGCAGGGGGCGGGGACGACAACCATAACCCACACATTTGGGATGCTGAGGCAGGAGAATAATTAGTTTGAATCCTGCCTGGACTACGGAGTGAAATGTCTAAGAAAAAAAGTGTTGAAGTGGGTTGGATCACACACACACACACACACACACACACACACACACACACACACGTGCACGCCTGCAGAAGATGTCACCTGACGCTGGACAGAGATTTAAAGATGCTAGCCTTGAAGAGGCCATGGTCAAGCCATTAGCCCAGGGTTTGTTTGTTTGTTTGTTTGTTTAAACAGGACAAGCTGTGGGAGATAGGGAACAGATTGTCCCTAAGGTCCCCAAGGAGGGGATACACTTCCTCAGCTGGTCCTGGACACTGATTTTGGCCTCTAGAGCCATAGAGAATCAGTGTGTGCAGTTTCAAGTCACCAAATCCAGGGCAATCTGGGGGCAGCACACACAGGAAGTGAACACCCCACATGGGGCGGATCTATCTCCCAACAGGTGCAGTAGAGTCACTGCCCAGAACAAAAGCTCCCAAGGGCAGCAGCTGGGGTTCCAGGTCCCCCCGAGCTCTGCTTTCCTTCCTCCCTGGGCAGCTTCGACGTTGTTACCCCCCCAGTCAATGTGAGCACCAAGAGCGAAAAGCTCCTTTTCGGTACGTGCCAATCTTCCTGAAACCCAGCAGGGCAGGGTGGCATGGGTTATAATGTCAGCACTTGGGAGAGGGCGGCAGGAAGATCGGGACTTCCGGGACAGCCTAGGCTACGTGGTGAAACCCTATTTCAAAATAAAACCCATCGAGTGGCCGCCTAGTGGGCAGATGGAGGTCCACGTGGAGCAGTGGTCCTCAATCTCCCTAATACTGTGACACTTTAATACAGTTTGTCCCTGTGTTGCGGTGATACTCCCCCCCCCCCAATAAAACTATTTCACTGATACTTCATAACTGTAATGTTGCTACTGTTACAAATCATAATGTAAATATCTTATATTCGTGATGTCTGATATACAACCACTGTGAATAGAACTCCCCCCCTCCCCCCCCCGCCAAAAGTCAAGACTCACAGGTTGGAAACTGCTGACATTGGGCCAGATCGGACTCGCTTTGTAGACCAGGCTGACCTCGAACTCACAGCGATCCGCCTGCCTCTGCCTCCTGAGTGCTGGGATTAAAGGCGTGTGTCACCACCACCGCCCCGGCTTCGGGCTGCATTTTAAAATGCAAGGTAGAGGTGGCCTCGCACTTCCGGTTCTGTGAGGAAGGGAGGGCCTAGACGCCACCCGCTTAATGGCGTTATCTTAAAAGGTCCCATTCCTAGGCCTCTGTGCTCATGGGACTCTCTGGCTGACCATAGGTGAGCCACCAGATTTGAATGCTTCTTGACTGCCTGTGCGCAGACTTGATTTCCTTTAAAAATAAAAAAATAAAATAAAATTAGGAGTGAAAAACAGCAGGAAATTATATGGCTCCATCTGAGGAGGAGCCTACCAGGACGAGACCTTAGCTGGGCTCCTTTGGCAAACGTGTAGATTCTCAGTAGCCGGAACAGTTGCTGGGGAGGAGGCAGGGAGCATCAGGATGAGCGCCGAGAAGTTTTGATGTAAACACATCTTTTCTGACGGTTGGCGATTATTTCCGAGAATTACAGATTTTCGGAATTTGCTCGGGTGGGAACAGCTGCCCCTCTGAAAGCCAAGCTCGGAGCCAGAAGATAAATGTGCTGTGAGCTGAGTAGCCTGGCATGGATCGACGGGCAAGACTTCCTCCCTTCAGGGAAGCCCATCACTGTGGTGTGTCTGCCCACTCCTTGCAGGGTCCCCGGTCCCAGGCAACCTGCTCCATGCAGAGCCGAGATCCTCAAATGGCTGCCTCTTCCGAGAGTAGCAGCCGCTCACTGTAACTAAAGACCACAGCTCTCACTAAATAGTTCACAGGGTGGACAGCAGAAATAATGATGGTAGCCATCTGAAAGGATTCCACGGGGATGTGTGGGGTGCTAGGGGAGCCTTGGGGCAGGGGTAGGGGTGGGGCGTGAGTGGGGGCGGGGCGTGGGTGGGGACAGGGGGCTCTCGCTGCTCTCTGGACCTCAGTCTTCCCATCTGTTGAATAAGGGAATCGCTCTCTACCGATGCTTATTGCTTACTAACAGATAATTGAAAAGACTTGAGTTAACACATGAGCTGATCATTAAATAATACCGAAAACCATGTGAGAGATGCGGGTCCAGACTTTAATTCTTATCTGTCACTGTAGTTGCATACAAGTGGGAGCCTCCGCTTAGTTTCCGGAAGTCTTTTGCCTCATCGTTGCATCCGGCTCTTTTTTTTTTCCTCAACGACCAAGGTGTCTAAAGCTCAGACCGCTGGGCAAGCAAAAGTAGTTAGCGCTCAATAAAGTTTTTTCTTTTCGTTTATTCAAGACAAAGTGATCATGGGTCTACAGCATTATTATGGCGTATGTGTTCCTTTCAAACAAGTAATAGTACAAAAAAAAATGAGGTGAGTTGAACAAATGAGTTAGACAAACGCCAAGTACAGATGTCAGCTGGACATGGTGGTGCTCTCTCGGGCCTCGGGCTAAAAGTTGGAAAGAGAGAGAGAGAGAGAGAGAGAGAGAGAGAGAGAGAGAGAGAGAGACAGAGACAGAGACAGAGACACAGAGAGAGAGACAGAGAGAGAGAGAGAGAGAGACAGAGACAGAGACAGAGACACAGAGAGAGAGACAGAGAGAGAGAGAGAGAGAGAGAGAGAGAGAGAGAGAGAGAGAGAGAGAGAGAGATCCCATCCTGGGCTATGTAGTGAGTTCAAGACCAGCCTAGGTAACTTAGCAAGCTCCTGCATCGTAAAAAAAAAATGAAAAGAAAAGAGGGTTGTGGTGTATCTCCGTGGTGCTGTGCTTGCCTACCTACCCTTGTCAGACCCTGGTTCCAGTCATGGACCGGAGAAAAAGAAGAGGAAAAATGAAAATACTGAGAGAGGGGAGGGCGAGTGAAAGAGAGAGGAGAGAGTGCTCGTAGGATGCTGCAGGAACCCTTCCAGCTCAGCGTTCTGTGCGCCTTCCCTTTTAAAATTCATTATTATTTTAATTGACACAAAGCAACTGTGCATATTTATGGAGTCCCAAGCAGTGTTTCAACGCATGTACAGAGTGAATAGCGATCGGATCGGGGCCACTGGCAGATCCCTCACCTCAGACATACAGCACTTCTTCGTGTTGGGAGCATTCAAATATCCTTTCTGCCCGCTACTTTGAGATATTTGATGAATTGAGGTCCACTACTGGTTAGCCTACTATGGGGAGTGCAGCAGTGGCTATTTGCCCCTCCCTGCAACTGCAGAGAGCATGCATTCAGGGTTCCCAGGCCAGACCTTCTCGGTAGGAGCCAGCTGGCTGCAGTTGCAGGCCACCCAGCACACTGACTGCCGTCCCCACCAACTGACACTGCAGAGAACGCAGCTCCCACTCACGCCGCTGCCGCCGCGGTCGCTGCCGCCGCCGTCGCTGCTGCCGATGCTGGCGACATCTTATGCTTCCTCGACACGTCAATACTTCCGTCAAAAGACATATATTTGGGTGGATGCGCTGAGGCACAGCCCAGCAAGATTCTCCTCCTGCCCTGTTTACACTGAAACTCCTCATTACAATTCAAATTACTTTCAAATTATGCTCATCTGGATTTGCGTGCTTCATAAAGACTCCCAGGCCTATGTCTTTCTGGGGTTACAAGTTAAAATATTTTTATTATGATCGAAACTGCTGTAAAGATCCCACAGACATTGGCTGAACGGTGGTGGGTGAGGCGGCTTCGTGCTGGAGGCACGCGCCTCTCTCAGCCCACCGTTTAAAGGAAGGGAAACCGAGCAGGGATGAAGGCAGCTTTGAGGATGAAATTGCAGCTTCAGCCGGCCAGTCAGGGAAGGGCTAGTGCGACACGCTGGAATTCGGGGACCAGTGTGGGGTGCATTGTCACATCCACCTCCCTTCATAAGCATTTCTTGAGCTGGGTGTGGTGGCATTCACACCTAAGGTCGGCATTCGGGGGCTGAGGCATGAGGATATCCAGTCCACGGGCAGCCTAGCCTTCCTAGCAGAACCTTGCCTCAGGAATAAAACCAACAAACGAGACAAAACACACAGGCAGACAGGTGGGCACTTGCACCAAGATCACTTCCTGCCTGGAACGGAGAATTGTAAGACTAAAAGTATTGTTGGGGTTTTTTTTCTACTCCTACTCTACATCCCAAATAATGACCTATTACATTTATTAATAAGCTTCAAAGCACTATAGCTGGGCAAATACTTGTCTATTTTACCTGACTATGCTGGTCTAGACTGTTTCCTGGCCACCTGATACCTGCCAACTAGTCTCGCGCCCTGGCCGTTCCTGCTCCATCTCTGTTCTCAGGCAATTTCTCTCTCTCTCTCTCTCTCTCTCTCTCTCTCTCTCTCTCTCTCTCTCTCTCTCTCTCTCTCTCTCTCTGTTTTTTTGAGACAGTGTCTTTCTGTATACCCTTGCCTGTGCTGGAATCGCTTTGTAGACCAGGCTGGCCTCGAACTCACAGACATCCGCCTGCCTCTGCCTCCCGAGTGCTGGGATTAAAGGTATGCGCCATCACCTCCAGGCTCAGGGCAATGTCTTCATCTCGACCTTCTCATCCCTCTTTCTTCTCTACCTGGGATCGGAAGTCCCGCCTCAACTCTCCTTTCCTGCCCAGCTATTGGCTGTCCAGCTCTATATGAACCAATCAGAGCGGATGAAGAAGAATTTTTTTTTACCCAACACAGAGACATAGAAATGACAATGCCCACACCCTGACTGCGACCACATCTCTGCGCACAGACATCAGCATCTGAATCCACAGTGGGCAGGACCATCCCCGAAAACCAAAAAGTTGCTGCTCAGTTCTCAAATCAATACCTTGGTTACCCTTAGGGGCGGTACCGTATAGTGTTGCAATGGGTCAAGGTTGGGGGCTGAGGGATGGCGGTGTTGGGAGAGACTGTGGATGCTTCTCAGATGAGCCAAGCAAAGAGATCTGTGCTAGGAGTGCTCCGGCTCAACCCTCAGCTGCGGACATGGGCTTTTGCCAGCAGCTCTCAAGGAGGAAGTGGCTGTGTTCACAAGCAGGCAGCAGCAAACCAGGTCACACTCAGGAAGGCCTCTGAAATGTGATCATCACGGGGGGGGGGGGGGAGACAGAGAGAGAGAGAGAGAGACAGAGAGAGAGAGAGAGAGAGAGAGAGAGAGAGAGAGAGAGAGAGAGAGAGCGCTACTCAGGACAGTTACGTTTTTAAACAGGACTATAAACTCAGTACAGATTTATGACCTCTGTGACACAGACACTTAGAGCCTCGCAGTCCCCCTGGGTACTTCTGATCCTCTGTCCATTTCACACATGGGCTTCCTGGTAAAATCTGCATCAGCTAGCTGTTCTGCTACGAACTGACAATTATCACTGTCTTTTTTTTTCCTACCAGGCCCACAGAGGCAGGAGAGAGAAGGACTGGTCTTAGCCCTCACTCCACTACTGACGTCTTGGCTCCACTGACAGAACGCTGGGTCTAGGAGCAAACGTTTCCCTTATTCGAGGGCCTGAAGCTGTCATTGTGCCTGGCCTGGTCCATCCTTTCTTAATCCGAGGGAGCATAGCGGATTCTGATACCTACCCTTAGCATGGCCCTTCCCCAACCAGATCTTCTTCCCCTGTCAAGCAGTCTTGGCTTTCTATGACCGGAGGTGTGCTAGAAAATTCCTGGACTGCTAGCTCCCTTTTGAGGTCCCCCTTAGGAATGGTTTCTGGGTAGACGGGAGTTGTGGCCGCATGTCTGAGACCAGGAAGAAAGAGGAAGGCAGGGTTTAAACCATGAGATAAAAAATTTCATTTAAGTAAAGAACTGCTAAGTAGATACAGTGTATCTGTCCCCGTGGGTCCCACAAAACGGCATTAGAAGCTCAGGATATGGTCTCTGCGGGGACACCAACCCACTCACTGTTGACGCACGGATGCCAGATGGGTAACCACTCAGGCTATGCAGGTAAGAAAATGAGTAAGAAAATAGGTGTTTCCAAACACCTATAAAGAATGAATGAATGAATGAATGAATGAAATGACTTGATGAAGGAACATTTGATAACTAATAATTAAGGCAGTAAGATATAAGGTAATAAGGTAATAATAAAGTAGTAAGGTACCAGATGCCAGATATTATGTTGTAGAGGAGTTTATTAAACGAGCATGGGGGGAGAAGAAAAAGGGGGGAGAGGTACCCAAGAGAGAGAGAGGGGGGGGGAAGACAGAGACAGAGAGAGAGAGAGAGAGAGAGAGAGAGAGAGAGAGAGGAAGAATGAGAGGAAGAGAGAGAGGAAGGGTAAGAGGAGGAGAGAGAGACTTTGCAGAGGATCTGCTCTTTTCTATGGCCCTGGGCAGGGCCACGCCCCCGTGGCAGGTAAGCAATGACATCGCAGGTAGGTAGACTGACACAGAGCCCTAATACAACCAAGACACCAAGACTTGAGGCAGAGTGATCTAGCCAGGCCTAGTGGTGGAGAAGTCCTCTTTAAGGATGTGACATTCTAAAAGGGAGAGTGGGAAGGACAGGAAGAGATTAAGCCAGAGAAGACGGTGACAAATGTCGCGGTGGGGGTGGGGGGGAGATCCAAGGGATCTCTAGGGACAAGTGTATTCAGGGGCTCTGCATCTGTCAGGAACCATGCTGGACGGTCTTCCAGGGAACAGCAGGAACTGATGATCTCCGCCTCCCCTCCGCCCATCCTTCTCCATGTCAGTCCCCACAAATTCCGCTTGTCACCCCCTGAACCAACTAGTTGGATGGGGTTGGTTTTCAGGACAGAACTGTAGCCCACAGGCCACAGACCCTTGGGCTGCAGCCGTGACAATACTGAGGGCACGGGTGCTGGCCTGAAGAGACGTGATCTGCATCTGAGACTCAGGGACCCGTGTCGTGTCTGAGGGATGCTATGGGTGCACCTGCTGAGGCAGGAGAACCAGGGTGGATGGCTGCCAGTCTGCTCAAGCCGATGGGGCATTTAGAGGGATAGTTCACCAAGGGTGAGAGTTTCGCATCCTCCCTCAGGAAGTCATACAGCCCCTCCCCCTCAGCCTACCCGGCCCTACCCCTGAGACAGGGCAACTCTGTAGCCCTGGCTGTCCTGGACTCACTTTGTAGAGCAGGCTGGCCTTGAACTCACAGTGATCCTCCTGCCTCTGCCTCCCTGAGTGCTGGGATTAGAGACATGCGCCGAGATGCCCAGCTCCCCTGCCCCTTTTTGGACACAATGCTAGACGTGTTAGAGAGATGTGGTGTGGGCTTCTACCCCAAGAACCCATCGTTCCCTCAAGAGGACTCAGTCAAAACATCCCCACCTCAATCCTGCCTTCTCCTGCAGGTATTTCCTTGAGCCTTGCCTTGGGCCCAGACAGACCTATGTGAGGAGTTCAAATACTGGTGTGCACCAAAGTCAAACCAGAAGTAGGTAGTTGTCCACCCAGACATCCAATGGTTGGGCTCGCATAAGTGGATGCCAGGCTTGAAACACAGTCTGGGGACTCAACCACCATGTGACTGGACATGGGCAGAACAAATAGCAGTCATTGGCACTGGAAGCAAAGCCTAGGGGAGCTGGCACATACCACTGACACAGGGGTCCTAAAACTAAGGGACAACAGACTGTGACTGTGACATAAGAGTTTTCTTCACGTTAAAATCTTATTAGCTGAAGAAGAAGATGAGCAGTGGACATAAAAACCAGCATGGGTCCACTCTCACATGAAAGGCTACCTCTGATTGGCAACAGGTCTTACCTATCCCACTCCCAACCCTCTGTCTCAGCTCCAAATAAAGAACCCCTATGGCCAAGAAGAGGGGAGCATGTTACCCCAGTTATGTACATTCTAGAATTATGTGCAAAGGCCTATGGGCTCAGTGTGGTGGTGCAAGCCCATAATACCAGCATTTGGGAGGTTTAGGCAGATGATTGCAAGTTTTAGGTCTTGAAACACTTGTCTCAAGAAGACAAAGGGCAGGGCTAGAGAGTCAGCTGTTTTAGCAGAGCCCCTGCCTAGAATCCCCCAGTGAGGGGCTGGGGTGTGGCTCAGTGGTAGAACCCCTGCCTAGAATCCCCCAGTGAGGGGCTGGGGTGTGGCTCAGTGGTGGAGCCTCTGCCTAGAATCCCTCAGTGAGGGGCTGGGGCGTGGCTCAGTGGTAGAGCCCCTGCCTAGAATCCCCCAGTGAGGGGCTGGGGCGTGGCTCAGTGGTAGAGCCCCTGCCTAGAATCCCCCAGTGATGGTTTGGGGTGTGGCTCAGTGGTAGAACCCCTGCCTAGAATCCCCCAGTGAGGGGCTGGGGTGTGTCTCAGTGGTAGAGCCCCTGCCTAGAATCCCCCAGTGAGGGGCTGGGGGTGTGGCTCAGTGGTAGAGCCCCTGCCTAGAATCCCCCAGTGAGGGGCTGGGGTGTGGCTCAGTGGTAGAGCACCTGCCTAGAATCCCCCAATGAGGGGCTGGGGTGTGGCTCAGTGGTAGAGCCCCTGCCTAGAATCCCCCAGTGAGGGGCTGGGGTGTGGCTCAACAGTAAAGCATTTGATATGCATGGGCATACACACAGTGACAGGCATTCTCCACCTGTGGTGGGAAGGACAGTTTTCTGTCTTCAGGTCCCAGAAGTTGCTTCATAGCATTTTTGCTGCCATAATAGGCCCAGCTACCCGTTGGCTTCTCCCTTCCTTCCTTCCTTGTGACTTTAATTACGTGCCTCGTGTCCTCTGATCTTAGACAGTCTGGCCTCAAGGTGAGAAATGCCTTAAACTTTGGAGTTTGGTTCTCTCCCTGACACTTTGAAGAGGATGGTCTGAGAAGTTTCTCAGAAAAAAAGTTGAGGTGGTTTTTTTTCCCCATAATTAATCCAATACCTTCTTCCTTCTGGCCCAAACAAAATTAGTGTGTCTGATGTTTATATCTACTGAAAAAATATATATTTGAGGCTGACTGTAGGGGTGCATAGTGTCTTGCACAAAACAGAATGCAACGTCTTACACAGCACAAATATAACTAGATGCCAAATCTTGCTCAACAGGCCCACTTGTAGGTCTTTAGTCAAGGCGTATGCTTATGTCTGAATCAATATTAATGGTATCAAAGTTCACTACTGTGGGTGTTTACAGAATTATTCCCCACCAGTACTGGGGATTTTGAAGCTAGCATCTAGTGCTTGCTGGAAGGTACTGTACCACTGAGCTGCACGTGCGTGCACACATGCATCTAAAACACCCACAGACGGTCCTGGTTTGTTTCCTATGCTGAGGGGAAGGTTTATTTCAGCTCACATCCTCAGATTGAAGCACTTCAGGAGGGTGGGCGGGGGTGGGGGTGGGGGTGTACAGGGCAAGAATGTTCTCTCTCTTTCCCCCTTCCCTGCCTCCCTCCAGCTTCCTCAGTCCTTTCCTAGTTCAATTTGGTTTGGGCATTTTGTTTTTGTTGTTTTGTCTTGTTTTTTTTGTGTGTGTGTGTTTTTTTTTCTGAGACAGGGTTTTTCTCTGTAGCCCTGGACTCGCTTTGTAGACCAGGCTGGCCTCGAACTCACAGCGGTCCACCTGCCTCTGCCTCCCGAGTGCTGGGATCAAAGACGTGCACCACCACTGCCCGGCTCTGTTTTTGTATTTCTTAAGACAGAATCTCACCATGTCATTTTAAGCTGGCTGACCTGCTAACTCATTAGGTAGACAAGGATGGCCTTCAACTCACAGAGATCTGGCTGTCTGTCTCTGCTTCTCCAGTGTGGAATTAAGGTATGTACCACACTGCAAATGAAGATTTTTTTTTTTGCTTCTTTATCTCTTTATTCATTCATTCATTCATTCATTCATTGAGACAGGGTCTCATTATGTCACCCTGGGTGGCCTGAAGTTGACTGTAGACCAGGCTGGCCTCAGACTCAGAGATCTGTCTGCCTTTGTCCCCCAGGTACTGGGATCAAAGGCAAGTCCCACCGTATGCAGCTCAGCAGAGTGTTTTTATATCATGCAGACCCTTCTGCCTAGGAATGAAACCGCCTACAGTGGTCCTTCCAATTCAGTCACCAATCAAGATAATCTATGGTAGACATGGCCGCAGGCCAACCCGATCTTGGCAATTTATCAGTTAAAGTTAGGTTGTATCAAGTTGACAATAAAAACTAACACACACACACACACACACACACACACACACACTTATGTGTATGTCAATGCATGTATTCCTACATATGTAGTATATATTACAAAGATCTATGGTATAGTTAATCCTTGAGATGGTTTCACTAAACTCTTCATGCTGGCCTTTGAACTCTGGGTCCCTCAAGTCTTACCTCGCTAGTTAGCTAGAATTATAGTCATGTGCCCCTACACCCTATTTTTTCCTCTTGTGTTCCTATGCACATGGACATAGACACACAAGCCACGCTACACACAGGACTGTTTTTTCTCTTTCAGTTTCTTTTCTTCTTTTCTCTGTGCTGGATTGGGCCTAAGCCTTACAGAGTGCTCAGCCACCGAGTCGCGTCACAACCCATATTTTAATCTGCAAATGCGATTTAAAGGAAATAGCGATGCACTTTAGAGGCACCCGCCACACATATGTAAACGTTTCTCTCCCAAGTCTTGCTCTGTAGAACCCGAGAGTGGAACCCGTAAGCAGGATGCCAGAGGGTGTCCCTTTCGGGGATCAAGGTCAGGCCGTAGGACTTACCACAGACTCCCAGGCTCCTCTCTGTTCCCTGGTGCTGTTTTCCCAGGAACCCGGCTGCCTTCCCCCCACTCTGCCTCTGGCCCATATGACTAATTCCCTCTAATTGTCATGGATCAAATGGCAGCAAAATATTTCCAGTTGCCCGTCTCCTGTTTTCCAATTGTCCCTCTGTTATACGACTAAGTAAACATTTGTTCTGCTTATCTCTCTCTCAGCAAAGACATGAATCACCCGCCCAGAAGAAAACCACAGAGGCAGCTGTTGCCGATTAGGAGCTGCCATTTGGGAGCAGGCCTGCTGAGCGCTAGGACTCCAGAGTGAAGTTTGTTTGTGGCTGGTCCTTCTCCTAGACGCAGCAGCCTCCTGGGATACAAATGGCCGCTCTAGTAAAAGGGTCTGTTCTCCCTCTAGAGGGATGCTGGACAGTGAGATGGGTCCAGCCTGGCGGTGTGGTACCCAGGTGCAATCTCAGCGCTAGGGAGGCAGGACCAATAAAACCTATGTAGGTTTGAGCCCACGCCGAGCTGCATAGGAGACCCCGGAAAGAAAGAGGGGTGAGGTGGTGTAGGAAAAGGGAAAGGGGGGGGGGTTGGATAGAGGAAAGGGAGGGAAGGAGGGAGCTGTAACTGCCCCTGTGCTGTGCAGCAGTGGCAGTTTGGGTAAAAGATTTGGGGTCCAATATAAACGTTCCGGCTCATCCCTCTGGTTTGGGTTTTTCTTCTTTGGCCTCTTCCAAAGGCGTCGCAAGCTCAGAGCTAGAGCGCTGGCACCCGAGGCCTAAGTGCCTTGCTCTGGCTCCATCCTGGCTGGTGTCTTGGTGCCTGGGCTGCAGACCTGCAGTGGAGCCCATGGTCAGAGCTCCGCCCCGCCCCACCCCCTTCCACGTCATGCCTTTTGCAGTGTTGGCTGCTCACTTGATAAAAAACGAGCTTTGTATCTCTGCTCGGTCTTCTTGCTTTATTTAGCTGTGGTTTCTGCGGGATATGCTCACCGGCAGAGACACGTAGAAGTCCCTGATTCCCGCTGCTTTTTCAGACATCATCAGGGAGGTGTTGGGAATTGTATACCGACAGAACACGGACTATGACAAGGAAGAAAAGACCAAAGCTACAGGAGGAAGGGGAGCCAGTGGCTGCCAGAGGTAAAGAAAGTTCTCAGGTGGGAATACAGAGTGGTGTGTTGTCATCCCAGCAGGCAGCAGGGACAACTGGAGCATCAGGGGTCCCGACACCTCAGAGATTAGCTGCTGTGTTTGACCTGGACAAAAATCTTCTGAAAGGCTATAGATGGATCTGGAGGAACTTCACCAAGGGGGAAAGAAAACAAACAAAACAAAAACAGAAACAAAAACAAACAAACAAAATAAACAAACAAAATAAAAAAACAAACAAACAAACAAAAACCCCACCACCAACCAAATGGAAAGGGATGGGTTATTAGTTTTAGGAAACACAAAATGAAAATGGCATTAATTCAAACCAGGCTGCTTGACTCAACAGTAAACTCTGTGAACAACAAGTAGTAATTTAACAAAAACATCTTAAAAGGACTAGGAAGAGAAGACACAGGAGTAAAAATGCTGAAATAGCACCCTAAAAAAACCGGTGGTGGTGGGGGGGTTGGGGACTGCCTGGAGCTGGAAGCCAACTCATTGTTATTGTTGTTGATGTTTTGCAGTTCTGGAATAGAACTTGAGGCCTTGTACATGCTAGGAAAGCTGTTTTATCTCTGAGCCCTGACCACACCCCCGCCCCTCACTGGGGGATTCTAGGCAGGGGCTCTACCACGGAGCCACACCCCCAGCCCCTCACTGGGGGATTCTAGGCAGGGGCTCTACCACTGAGACACACCCCAGCCCCTCACTGGGGGATTCTAGGCAGGGGCTCTACCACTGAGCCACACCCCCAGCGCCTCACTGGGGGATTCTAGGCAGGGGCTCTACCACTGAACCACACCCCAGCCCCTCACTGGGGGATTCTAGGCAGGGGCTCTACCACTGAGCCACACCCCAGCCCCTCACTGGGGGATTCTAGGCAGGGGCTCTACCACTGAGCCACACCCCAGCCACTCACTGAAGGATTCTAGGCAGGAGCTCTACCACTGAGCCACACCCCCAGCCCCTCACATGGGGACTCCAGGAAAGCTCTCTGCTGTGGAGCTGTATTCCCAGCCATGTCTCTATCAGGCCAGCTTGACCTGCTGCTCTGTGGGGGCTCCAGCAATGCTCCTTGTACCTAGTGCAGTTAGGATTATATACATTAGGAAAATGGAAGGAAGTGTCCGGCAACAGAAAGCAACTGTTTTGTCCTAGGCCTCATACCTGAGGTCATCAACTTACAAAGGAGGAAAGAATAATTTGTCTTCTGAGTCCTGAGGTCCTGGCCACAGCTACTTTGCTGCTTGGCCCCGATGACTTTGGTGAAGTAGAACAATGCAAACAAACGCAACTAGTAAATATGGAATTGTGTGTGTGTGTGTGTATGTGTGTGTGTGTGTGTGTGTTTGGGGGGTACATGCTGCAACAGAGGTCTCACCTGGTGACAAGGAATCAGTGTGGAAAGTTCTAGGTCCCCATCATACCCTCACAGGGCGTTGCCTCCTGCCAAGACCCGTCACCTTGATGAAACAGCTAGCAGGCAAATGGTGGCAGGCAAGGCTCATTTGGACTCAGGCTTTCAGTCCATCACCGTGGGGAAAGGCACGGTGCAATGGCTCCATCCGTAGCAATGGAGGTGTGAGAGAGTCGTGCACATTGTAGCAGAAGAGAAGGCAGGGCCAGCCAGGAGCAGGGGTGGCTATCACCTTCGAAAGCCCACCCTTCCTCCCAGCCAAAGCCCATCTATTAAAATTTCCAGAGCCTTCAAATGCAGACCCAGAATATGACTCGGTGCGGGACGTTTCAGACTTAAACTGGAGTGGGCCACTTCCTTCAGCATAGCTCCATCTCCTGTGGGAACCAGCATAGCACCACCAGCTGATCATCCAACACAGGAGCCTTCTTTGAAGGGGTGACCTTCCACATCTAGGGCATGATGAACGACAACAGTGTTGACTCTTCTCGACAAGTGATAAATGTTACCCAACGTCTGACTTCCTGTTACTTCCTCAAGGTCGAGGGCATCCAATAAGACTTTCATTCAAAGGGCTCCATGTCCAGTGGAGACCATGTCCACAGTGGTAGACAGATCATCAGTGACCAGGCTGGCTCTACTTCACACCAGAGTCTGCTGGGAACAGACAGATCTGAGCTAAGCTTGCCAGCTGCCCAGATGGGCGCTGTGACTGTAAGGCTGCATCTGTAGCTCGGCTGACGTTAGGGAGTGCCAGTCAGCACTTCCTCAAGGCCAGAAGCAACACCAGGTCTCTGAGATCACAGGCAGGCCTCTGGGGGAAACCTGGACCATCTTGTCGTTCCACTCAGGCACTGAAGGCCTAGATAACTTTCAGTTTAAAGCAGGGTTGATGGGTTGGACGCCAAGCCCAATGAAAAAAGAAGCAGGCCAACACATCCTACCGCACACCCCGGGCTAGGGCTCCGTCTCACAGGAACTTCAGAGGTATGCTACGAGGGAGACAGAGTGGTTGAGAAGTTTGTAATCCCAGCATGGTGGGAGGCAGAGGCAGGCAGATCTCTGTGAGTTTGAGGCTATCCTGGTCTACATAATGAGTGAAGGACAGCCAAGGCTACACAGAGAAACCCTGTCTCAGAGGAAGAAGGAGAAGAAAAAGAAGAGGAAGAAGAAGAGGAAGATGAGGAGGAAAAGAAGGAGGAGGAGAAGAGGAGGAGGAAGAGGAGGAGGAGGAGAAGAAGGAGAAGAAGAAGAAGGAGGAGGAGGAGAAGAAGGAGAAGAAGAAGAAGAAGAAGAAGAAGAAGAAGAAGAAGAAGAAGAAGAAGAAGAAGAAGAAGAAGAAGGATTCTCTTCTGCTTTACCATGCGACAGCCAGAG
Source organism: Acomys minous (assembly GCF_964271855.1). NCBI lineage: Eukaryota > Metazoa > Chordata > Mammalia > Rodentia > Muridae > Acomys > Acomys minous. The sequence goes on along the minus strand of NC_140502.1, from coordinate 3,086,468 downwards.
CTATTGGCTGCTAAGGGACAATTTTCTTCCTTTTATTCCCAAGGAACAGGACCAGAGTAAGAGTGTTCTCATCTGTACTTGTTTAAAGCCTACTTTGGTATCCTTTAACTGGGGTGTGTGCTGCCAACAGAGCCTCCCCTTTGCTCTACAGAAAGAGACTGAGAAGGGAAACTCACATTCCTAGCTGCCTGTAGCCTGGGAAGGTTTAGGGGTTGAGAAACTGTAACCTCTAAAAACCCAGCTGCTCGTGCCCTAGTTACTCTTTGGTTGCTGTAATATAAACACCAGGACCAAGGCAACTTAGATGGAAATGAGTTTATTTGGGCTCACAGCTCAGAGGGATCAGAGTCCGTCTTGGTGAGGAGGCGTGGCAGCAAGGATCCCACAGGCGTGAATGACAGCAGCAGGGAGCTGAGAGCTCACACATCTTCTAACATTATGCCATGAAGTTGAGAAAGGGCACTAGACATGTAGGGATGTTCACTCCCAAATTCTGGCCCCAGTGATGCACTTCCTCCCACCGATCATATCTCTTCCTCCTCCTCAAACAACACCACTTAACTGGAGACCAAGTATTCAAATGCCTGAGACTATGGGGGGGGGTGGGAGGAGGCACCTCATTCGAACCACCACAGCCTCCTCGCCTTGTTCTGGAATCATGCATCTGAACCTCGTGTTTTTAATGTGATTTTAAACTCCAGCAGCTGCCGCAACAAACAGATCCCAGTGCATACGTGCTCAGTGTAGTTGTCTGTGTCAGTCCTCCGCGGGTGCAGTTGGACATGTGGCCATTCAGGATTCAGGTTCTGTCTGTTCTGGGGGCTCCACCTAACCCAGTTTTCATTTCATCAGCGCAGTGTAAGAAAAAAGAGCACACAGGAGGAGCTTCTTCGGAGTTCCTGTGAGCAGTCAGGCATATCTGCGGCCAGCTGCACGGGGCCTTGACAAGGGGACTGCAGGCATCTCGGAGGCCCTCCCTGAGACTCAGCGACAGAGGAGCACACCAGCACCAGCACTACCCTAAGCCACGTGTGCCCTTTCTGCGCATGTGCTAGGGTCGTCTTATAAGGGGGACTCGCTCCCATGCTCCCCCCTTCTCCCTTCTTGTATCCCCAGAGACGGTCTCTGTAAACCCCTCCTCCAATAAACTTCTCACATGGATCTGCTGCATGGTTTGATTTCTGAACCCGTCATATAAGTCCTAACAGAACACTACAACTTTTGCCCTTATCCATCTAACAAAACATACTTAAATATCTATAAAAATGGATTTCAAGTGAGGATCAGAGAGGGCTTCTACCTGAGTTCCTGTTGTGGTCCCATTTCTGTTGCTATGGCAAAATGCAACCTGACGTAGTGCATCATCGCGCGGAAGTCAAGGCAGGAACATCGCAAAGCCAGTCACATCGCTTCCAGCGGCAAGAGTGGAGAGAAGAGCCGGGCGTGGTGGCACACGCCTTTAATCCCAGCACTTGGGAGGCAGAGGCAGGTGGATCGCTGTGAGTTCGAGGCCAGCCTGGTCTACAAAGTGAGTCTAGGACAGCCAAGGCTACACAGAGAAACCTTGTCTCAGGAAAAAAAAATCAAGAGTGGAGAGAAACGAACACTTGCATGCTCACTGGCTTGTCTGCTTGCGCTTTCAGCTCAGGACCCTCTGCCTAGGGAATGACGCCACCCACACTGGCTCCATCCATTAACTTTATCAAAACACGCTATCATTTGGACACGCCCACTGGCCAGCCCGGTGTAGACAATCCCTTATTGACTCTCCCCAGGTTCTTTTGGGTTGTGCCAAGTTGACAATTAAAGCTAGCTGTCATAGTCCCTGTAGGCTCAATTTTCTTAACCAATATATTTTATTAACAACTTATTGACCAAGCATATGTCACTTATAACCCGGCTAATCAAAACAATAGGAAATGAGGATTAATGGACACAATAACAAAAAGAATATCAGTTCCGAGGAACGATTCTTCTAGCACAATCAGCAGGAGTTCTTCTGCTGGGACCTAGAGTAACCAGAACCCAGAACCTCAGCAGGAGCCAGAGCCCTGAAGCCTTCCCTCAAGTGGTTCTCTCTAGGAGCGTCTCAAAGTGGCGATGAACAGCCAAAACTATCCCAAGTCTCCCAAGGCCCCGCCTCCAGTTCGGGCTCATTTACATATCTCCTCCCAGAGTCTCTTCACAGGATCTTTTCAGCTGGCAACAATCAAGCTCCCGCACGAAGCGGTCAGTCTTCTAGTGGATTAACCTCACCTGTTCTCTCACAAAACCATTCCAATCCCACACTTGGGATCCTAAAAACTAGGTTTATCTCTCCTTCAAGTCCCCAAGAAGAAGGAAGCTGACCCCCTGAGCCACCATTCCTCCCCTGAGCTCAAAGGGCAAAGAGGCCTTCAAAAAAAAAAAAAAACAAAAACAAAAACGCTCCATAAGAACACAGCACAGACTGAGGCACTGACCAACCTCACTCGGATCGAAAACAGGCTGGGACACCAGGGCTCAGGGCTCAGGGCTCAGCTCGACCTGGAATCCATCCTCCCTGCACCCACGCAGCTTCTCGGATAAGGCTGGGCCTGCAGCCGCACAGCCATTGTGGTTGCCTCAGGAAACAGATTGAAAGTTGGTCTTTACAGCCACACAAACCTCATCCTGGCCTCTGGCCACAGAGGGTCACATCTTCGCTTAATCCATCCCAGGGTGCCAGGCGGGTGACCATCAGTCGCCCAACTGAGATGTAGCTATGTTAGGAAACTCTAACTTTTGCTCAGCCCGTCTTCGGGCAGCGTCGCGGTCTTGGGCTGAGTAATGGAGAAGTGGGCCGTGTCCTTGAGAGAAAATGAGAGAGAGAGAGAGAGAGAGAGAGAGAGAGAGAGAGAGAGAGAGAGAGAGAGAAGCCAGACTAGAAAGGCTGAAAGAACAGAGCTAAGCAGGCTACAAATGCACTGTTGTAGTCAGTGTGGGGAAAATAAGACTCAAGAGTATGTTTATCCAGCCGGGCGTGGTGGCGCACGCCTTTAATCCCAGCACTAGGGAGGTAGAGGCAGGCAGATCGCTGTGAGTTCGAGGCCAGCCTGGTATAGAAAGTGAGTCCAGGATAGCCAAGGCTACACAGAGAGACTCTGTCTCTGAAAAACAAAACAAAACAAACGAGTATGTTCCCTCTCTCTCTCTCTCTCTCTCTCTCTCTCTCTCTCTCTCTCTCCACGCTGTACACCACCGCTGCTACTACCCACTGTGCCCCACACCGCCACATCTGTGTGCCTGGATCCTCATCTCTCCCCTAAGGTAATCCTTTGAGATGGGTGCAGTAGCCCAATTCTGTAACCCCAGAGCTATAGAGGCAGAGGCAGGAAGGTCAGGAGCCCAAAGGTCTGTCCAAAAAACAAAAACAAAAACAAAAACAAAAAACAAGCAAGCAACCAACCAACCAACCAAACAGGAGCTCAGTGGTAGAGTGCTTGCCTAGTATCTAATCTACCAAGGAGGGGGTAAGGTAGAACTTGGCAATAAAATACTTGCCTAGAGTTCATCAGTGAGGGGCTGGGATACAATTGTGCTGAAGGTTCTGGGTTCAATTCTCAGCACTGGAAAGAAGTAAGGAAGGGAAGAAGAGAGGGAGGGAGGGAAGGAGGGAGGGAGGGAGGGAAGGAGGGAGGGAGGGAGAGAGGGAGGGAAGGAGGGAGGGAGGGAGGGAGGGAGGGAAGGAAAGAGGGAGGGAAGGAGAGAGGGAGGGAGGGAGGGAGGGAGGGAGGGAGGAGGGAGGGAGGAGGGAGGTATCCAGATCTGTGTTCTAAGGCCTTAGAGTCTGTGGAGGAACCTTGGGTACACTGGAGAAGTTGGGGATCAGCAATTGGCCAATGCAACCCACAATTCTGTCCATTCCTTGTTTGAGGACCACCTCTGGCTCTTCGGGGCCTGTTTCTCCATTTCCTTACCCTCCCCTATTTTCCTCACAGCAGGGAATTCTAGCCACCCTCCCCTCTCTTGGTCCTAAAACTGAATTTCTGTTTTTCTAACATGCAGGTTTTAAACATTCAATGGGGACTTCTGTGTGTTTCGTACCCTGGTGCCTTGTAAGGCTTAAAGAATAAAAGTCAAGGGCCATACATGGCTGTGACCCCAATACTAAAGAGGCTGAGGCGGAACAGTCTCAATTTAGGGGCCATACTGGGCTACAGAAAAAAAAGGGAGAAAAGGCTGGAAGGAGGGAGAGGAGACTCGAGGATGTCGAAGAGAGAGGAGAGGAAAGAAAGATAGAGAAAAGGAAAGAAAAGAGGTGCTGGGGGGATTCACAACGGACACAACACTTGCCATGCAAGCATGCATGCGGCACAAGTTCAAATCTCCAGTGTGCACACAAAAGCCAAGCAGACAGAGGCTGCCTACAATGCCAGCCCTCAGAGACAGAGGGTCCCAGAGGCAAGCTGGCTACCCACCCAGGCCGGAACCAGCCAGTCCAGGTTGAGCAAGACTCCAACTCAGTAATCAAAGTGGAGAACAGTGGAGGAAGACATCTGACTTCAGGGTTCCGCAGCACAGACACGTGTGTGTGCACACGCTTGGGTAGCCACATTCACATGTACACACGCATGCCTGCCACACACGGAACAAGAGAAAGGCAAAGGAAGAGAGGGAGCGAGGGTGGGAAGGAAGGAAGGAAAGCTTGCTTACAACACAAGAAAGAATTGTTCCTAGCGCCCGGCTGAGGTGCTATTGTCCCCTGAGCTGTGTCTTAGAACCATCTGTGTCCTGGTCACTAGAAACAATGGCCACAGAACCACCCACTAAGCACCAGTTGGGAGACCTGGGAGTCTATTGAAAATAAATTAGTAATGCCTCATTCTCAACGCGAAAACTCTCAGGGAGATTTATAATTTTATTTTATTTTCTAAGCGCACGGAACAACATAAATCAAAAGGAGCAATACGCTACCTCGTGTTTTGACTACTTTGACCCTCTTCAACCTCTGCCAATTTTTATCTCATTTTTGTTTAACTTTATACATCAGAGTTTAATTTGAGAGCTGGTCCAGAAGACAGTGATGTATAGGTTATATCAAGTGTGGCCGAAATTACCCTGTCCCCAGGGACTTCAGGATGAAAGGAGGGTCCCGGTCCTGTGGCCGGGGTAGAAGAGGAATGGTAGAGCTCGCCCCTTGAACCCATCCTCCCTCCACCCAGCCACCTTCCCCACTGCTGCCTCTCCTTTATTGATTTGGCCCCATTTGAAGAGCTCAGAAGATTGCGTCCACTCAGAGCTCATGCCTTGTGCCCCGCCGCAGGCTCTCGGCATCAGCTGCGGTGGACAATGTCATTTTCCAAACCTGAAAACGAGTTCTATTAGCATTGATTTTTTTCCCTCTTTAAATGGTTATCTTCTCAGGAAAGTGTGCCCAGTTGGCAGCGTCGTCTGTCTAGCCCAAGAGATGACTGGGTTTGCTTGTCTGCAATGTCCAGAGCTGTGTGACAGCCGCCGCCTCTCCAGGTTCAGGGTGAGAACAAATGTGGGAGCCAGGAATGGTGGTACATGCTTGGAATCCCAGTCCTTGGGAAAGTGGAACAGGGAGATTGCCATGAGATGGAGGCCAGCCTGTTTGGGGTTGTACGTAGTATGCACCACCATGCCCAGAAGATTTTGCTGCCTTCTTTTTCTCCTTCTCCTCCTTCTCCTTCTCCTTCTTTTTCTCCTTCTCCTTCTCCTCCTCCTCCTCCTTCTTCTTCTTCTTCTTCCACTTTACCCTTTTAGGGTGCAGGCTTTTTAAATATGCTTTCCCTTCTAGCACCCACCTCACTTTGAACTCATGCACTGTGTGATCTGATTCCCGTCTGTCTCCCCGACAGGATCGTAAAGACACAGAAGAGTTCCACACTTCAATGTGAGGAGAAAGTTCTGTGTGTTTGTCTGCATCAACCAATGAGAACAGGGCTGAACATGTAGGAAGGGCTCAAGAAATCCATGTGGGCTGTGGCGTATGTGTGTGTGTGTGTGTGTGTGTGTGTGTGTGTGTGTCTGTGTGTGTAGTGTTGGGTGGGGGGTGCAGGCAAGTGTGCGGAGGTCAAGGGGCAACTTTTGGAGGTCGTTTTTATTGTGGGTTCTGGAGACTGAACTCAGGGTTGTTTGTACCTAGGCTCTCCCAGTACTGGCTAGCTGGCTCAGCAGCTAAGAGTGCTGGAGTAGGTAGGGTTGGAGGGGAGGCCGTAGGTTCCTGTTTCTGGGTGGGAGTGAGAGCAGCAGAGGGGAGGGAATTCAGGCTGCATCTGGCCACCTGCTTTCCTGCTGATTCACGAAGCCTGGGACATAGGATCAGGGATCAGGAACCCACCGGAAGACGGGTAGACTTGGGAGCTAGGTGACGCCAGTGGTGGCTAAAAGCTCTGATCCTGTACTGTTCTCTATGGGATCTGCTGGCCACACTTATGGCTACCGAGGCCTAGAATGTGGGAGCTCTGAACTGGCACAGATCCT
>NC_140502.1:3022500-3075000 GCF_964271855.1 Acomys minous | reverse complement strand
GTGTGTGTGTGTGTGTGTGTGTGTGTGTGTGTGTGTAAAGAAAGAGAGATCAAATTGATTAGTTATCTAAATAAATTTGGTATTGTAATCTTTTCATTTCACACTGCTGCACTGATGCAATCCTTTTCGGAACTATAGGACAACTGTGGATTTGTAACTTAGTAGCTATTGAATCCCACTCAAACTTTAACATATATATTTGTTAAACCCACAGAGTTTCAGATACATTTCTTTCCACCTCCCCCACACTGACTCACTGCGCAGCACCCTCTTTGTACCAAGCACCTTCACGGCCATTAGGATCTCTTCAGAAGTCTGTAGTCCCTGCCCTGGTGGCTGACAGACATGCAAACGGGACGAGCCCTTGGGAGCCACAGAGTGGGTCAGCTGCCTTTGGAGCCCGCTCAGCAGTTAGGAGCTCCCACTGCTCCTTCCGGAAAGTCCTGGCTTGGGTGACAGCTGCCACGGAGCAAGGCTGGCCACGGTCTGTACCTCCAATTCTAAGGCACCTATATGCTTTGTGGTCTCTATGCATACAGATGCGTATGCACGAATAAGAAATGAGAACGCCTTTTGGTAAAGCTGAGGTGGCAGCTTCCCGGTAGAGCCCTTGACTTGCATGCTTGGTTTCCATCCCAACTCTTTAGCATGGCTGGGGATACAGCTCCACGGTATGGTCCAGGGTCTAGCACAGCAACCAAGGGCATGTGGTAGGGTCCTTCTTAAATTCCTTTCTTTTAAAATCATTTCAGTGTATGAGTATATGAGTGCCTTGTCTGAATGTGTATGCACCCCATGTGTGTACCTGGTCCCCATGGAAGTCAGAAGAGGGCATCAGATTCCAACGGTCGTGAACTGCCCTGCGGGTGCTGGGTACTGGGAGCCGAACACAGGTCCTCTGCAGGAGCAGTGCCTGCCCTTAACAGCTGAGGTTCCTCTTCACTCCCTCCTCCTCCTCCTCCTCCTCTTCCTCCTTTGCTTCCTCCTCTTCCTCCTCCCTGTCCTCCTCCTCCTCTTCTTCCTATTCTTCCTCCTCTTCTTCCTCCTCCCCTTCTTCCTCCCCCTCCTCCTCTTCCTCCTTTTCCTTCTCCTCCTCTTCCTCCTCCTTCTCCTCCTCCTCTTCCTCCTCCTCCTCCTTCTTCTGGTTTGGCTGTCCTGGACTCACTTTGTATACCAGGCTGGCCTCGAACTCACAGAGTTCTACCTGCTTCTGCCTCCTCAACGGCGGGATTAGAGGTACACGCTACTGCAGCTCAGCCTTATCCAGTGGTTCCTTGTAGAGCTAAGCATGTTCCTGCCATACAGACCTGTCAGTTGCACCCAGAAGAAAGGAAAGGTTATGTTCTCTCACAGGGAGCCTGAGCCTGCATCCTTACAGCAGCCGATTCACAGCGGCTCCTGTGTGGCTGACGGATGATGGGTCAGCTGGCTTCTTCAGTATGTCCACACAAAGGAAAGCCCCTGAGCCATGATGCAGTACAGCCTATGGCTTGTGCATGGGGCACTGCCAAAAGCCTTGTGTTAACACAGAGGGCAGACTCCCAAAGTGACACAGGGTGTAACCTTACTTATTCCTGCCATGTTTCAGAACAAACTTTGAGAAATAATGACGCATGGTCCCTCGGTGGAGTGAATGGGATTTGGCCTGAAGGGCTGGGACATGAGGACCTGGCTGGATACCCTGACTATAGAAGGGAAGCCAGATAAAATGTGGAGATAAACGCACGCGCGCGCACACACACACACACACACACACACACACACACACACACACCTGTAGTTCCTGTCCTGAAATCCCTCAGTGAGTGAAAGATCGTTTGTTACCTTGAAGTATGAGATGATATGAGAAGCCCCGCCCCCCCTCTGCAACCTGCACATACACACACACACACACACACACACACACACACACACACACACAAAAGGAATTTTCTTGATGCAAGCACGTATCCAAGAGAAGACAACAGGGCCCTCTTTAACAGGCCCTGGAAATGCAAATGATCAAAAATAGAAACAGGTGGTGTTCAAACTCATTCCAAAGCATAGAGAGAAATGTATACTTAAAAAAAAAAAAAAAAAGGAAAGATCGGCAGCAATAACCATGAGATTCAGATGTACACCGAGAGAGGAAGAAAAACCACAGCTAAAAATGCCTCCTGCTGACAAGGATGGAGAGCAAAGGAGCGGTGCAGACCTGCCTGTGGGGGTGGAAGCAGGCGCAGCCACTTCAGAGAAGCATCGGATGCGTGCGCACCCCGTAGCCCTGCGGTCCCGGTGCTGCATGTGCATTCTCACAGGGGGCTGCATTCCCCCACCCACCCCCATTTTCAGAGACAGGAACTGGGCAGTATGTAGCCTAGGCCAGCCTCAAACTCAAGATCATCTTACTACGGAATTCTGAGATTACAAGCATGGGGTATGCCTGGCTGGCACCTTTTATTATTTTATTTTATTTTTAAGATCATAGTCCCCTGGAAGAGAAAAAGAAAAAGAAAAAAGAAAAAAAAAGAAAATGAAAAAGAAATGCCTAACGTATTTTAATGTATTCATAGTATAAAAATTTTAAAAACAAACACACTATATGTGACCACATAGTTGAGTCTCATAAACACTACCAAATAAGGGACACAGAATGATCCGTTTAGTGTCACTGCATTGACACTGAAGCGTGGACACCAACAAGAAGTGTGGCCCTGGCCTCAGCCTCAAGGGGGGGGGGGCGGTGAGGACCTGAGTTAGGAGTCCTGGGAGTTACAGTGCTGGCTACAGCAAGTATTCTCCCCACCCCCCACCCCCCACCCCGTGCCTTAAAATCTCCTCCCCACGGAGCTCAGACAGGGTCCCACTGCCTTAGCCCAAGCTGGCTTCAAATTTGCAATCCTCCTGCCTCACCTGTCTGGGTACTTGCTGATCACTTGCTGAGAACTGAAAAGCTGCATTTATTTATTTATTTAGCGCCATCATATTAACATGTGATCTAAGTAATCCCGCTTTTCTTTTATCTTTGATCATATCTCTGTGTATGTATAAATAGTCACATTAGTCACATATATATGTATATATATATGTGTATATATATATATATATATATTATATGCAGTATATAGTATAGTATGTCAGGCTGTCGTGGGACAGTCCTCCTGCCTCTGCTGGCTTCCCTGGTGCTGGGGAGAATGTCGTAAGAATTCCCTTTGCTCCTCTGCGTTTGTCAAGTGTTTCCGCACAGGGACACAGGAAGCCAGCAGTGAGCCAAAGGAAATGCGAGACCAACAGCCAGCTGTCAGGCCTGAGCAGGAGACCACGGCAGGTGAGGAGCCCTGAGAGAGGAGGCATTCCAGGAGAGACCACCACCACCATGGAGCTAGTTCGGCCATTCCTCCCCCTCCCTGCATCCAGAGGCCTTTTAAAGGTACATGCTTTTAAGGGACGTGTCAATTCCGTCTCCTGCACTCAATGAGTGCCTCCTCCTGAGTCAGTGCATAGCTTGGAGCAGATTTATTCTTACCCAAGTCTACAAAGACGTAAGGGGAGTGCCAGGATGCGAGAGCTCCTCTTTGCCCAGAGTTTTCTCCTCTGAAAGCCTCGGAGAGAAGAGACTCAGGGAGCCGCACCCTCTTGAGCAAGTGAACATATTTCTGCCGAGGATGATGGGGGTGGGGGGTTGGGGGAGTGGGGGACCCCTTCATGCTCTCATCTGAACCTACCGGCTTTCCTTTTTTTTTTTAATTTTATTTTTTATTTTAAATATAATTCTAAGGCACTCGGACCTCTGTTTGCAAGAATACATCAGCTCAGAAAGGGGAAAAGCAAGCGAAGAGGCTACTGGAAGCTGGGAAGCTGAGACCGCACCAGGGAGCCGTGGAGCAAGTGCCCCGTGATGCCAGCACCCAGGGCCAGGATGGGCTGCACGGTGGGGACTGGCCTGAACCAGGTCACAGCTGGGGGCAGCCATGAATGTGCCCCAACACAACTGTCGGCTTCCCTACAGCATGCTGAGAGCCGCTTTACAGTCTGTTTCTTAATCTGTTTTTGTGCAACTTGACTGTGTGGTTCTTGGACTCGGGGCTTTGCAGATGACAGCCCCGAAGTACCACAGAATCAAAGGGTTGGACACACGTGGCAGGCCCTAGGCCATCCTGGGCCACATAGTGAGACTCTGTTTGGACATTGTCTAACTGTTTTTGAAGAGTCAAGAACACACATAATAAATGGTGGGCATCAGATGTTTAGGGAAATTCATGATTCAAGTAAATCTATTTGCCTATATTAAATCTATTTAATAATCTATTTTCCTCTAAAGAAGATGTGTGGCCATGCTGAAGGAGTCCGTGTAAATCCGAGTCCCCGTATACAAATTATATGAATATAAATGTATGCAAATGCAAATATACTGTGCCCGCAAACACAAATGTACATAAACATACATGTGCAAAATATTAATCATTGGGGCTGGAGAGATGGCTCAGTGGTTAAGAGCACTGCCTGCTCTTCCAAAGGACCTGGGTTCAATTCCCAGCACCCACATGGCAGCTCACAACTGTCTGTAACTCCAAGATCTGACACCCCTACACCAATGCACATAAATTAAAATTAAATAAAATATGTTAAAAATATTAATCATACGAATACAAATATAAACATGTATGCACATACATATAAGATTTCGTGGGAGGGGATGCTGGTGTGTATTATGTGTGTATGCACAGTTTGGATGCCACTAAAGGACCAGGGGCTGGCCAGTGGCTAAGGCCTCGCAGCCTGATGACCTGAGTTCAACCCTTAGAGGCCCATATAATTAAAGGAGATAGCCGGGCGTGGTGGCGCATGCCTTTAATCCCAGCACTCGGGAGGCAGAGGCAGGTGGATTGCTGTGAGTTCAAGGCCAGCCTGGTCTACAAAGTGAGTCCAGGATGGCCAAGGCTACACAGAGAAACCCTGTCTCGGAAAAAAAAAAAAAGGAGATAAGTGACCCCTACAAGTTGTTCTCTGACTTCTATATGCATGCTATGTCACGTGTACACACACACACACACACACACACACACACACACACACACACACACTGAACAAAGGAATGCAATGCAACGCGATAATTTTTATATATTTTATGTGTATGGATGTTTTGCCTACGTGTATGTCTGTGCTCCTTTTGAGCAACTGGTACCCAAGAAGTACAGACGGGGCACTGAATTCCCTGGAATTGCCATGTGAGTCCTGGGAGATAAACCCGGATCCTTAGGGAGAGCAGCCAGTGCTCTTAACCACTGAGCCACCTTTCCAGGCGTGTGTGTGTGTGTGTGTGTGTGTGTGTGTGTGTGTGTGTGTGTGTGTGTGCGCGCACACACACGCGAGCATCAGGGGTAAGGATGTCTTTGCCTAAAATGTACCCGGGACTCAGCTGTAGAGCACCTGCCTAGCATGTGCAAGGCCCTGTGTTCATCCTCAGTAACCCACCCCGTCCCCCTACTCTCCCCCCCCCAAAAAAAGGAAAAAAGAAGAGTTGAGGATTTGGGTGGAATTCACCTATACCTGAATAATTATGGAACAGCTGCATCCTCAGAACAAAGTGACCTTTTCATCAAGTTACAAAACATTAAAGGTTAAGGGATGTTTGAAAGGAAGTTAATACTTTTAAAACACTGGGGAAATTGCCATGTGCTCAAAGGAAGGCCTGACCCAAAAAAATGAGGGTAGAGTGCCAGGTGGCCTTTGGGAGCTTTGGGCAGATTCACTTCAGCTTGGAAGCTGACTGAAGCTGCCTCCTCCTCAGAAGCATGGAACCCACGCTCAGTGCGTGCACCTGAGCTCAGGAGAGGACGCCCTGAGCAGGCTGCCTCCTAATTGCAATCTCCGAGTCTTACTCCTCTCTCACGAGGAGAAGAGCTGATCAATGAGAGTGTCAGACTTTCCCAGCTTCTACTTCTCATCTGACCCGGATGAGTGCAAATTCCAGTCGCTACTAACAGGGAAAATAGAAGTATCATCCCAGATCCTTAGCGCAGCACTTTCTCTAATGAGTGCGTGGAAAGGTCTGAGGGAACCTCCTTATCAGCCCTTGAAAATGCTCAGTCTTCCCAGAAGCAGGGAGGCAGGGTGGGCTGCCTTACACACACACACACACACACACACACACACACACACACACACACACACCGTCTTCTGCCTTTGCACTGTTCCACACTCCCTCATGTTTATATCCTTTGTCTGTCTGGGAGGTCTGACCCCCTGACTATTTCCATGCAGGCTTTAAGGGGCACCGCCATGGGATGGCCAACTGGTGTGTACCAGGCTCTTCACCAAGACAACAGCGTGCATGCACTCCACCCTTGGGAAGCAGCAGCTTCCAGATGCTTCACATTTGGGCCCAATCTAGAAAGATCCCGGCTCTGCTAGAGAGAGCTGCTACTGAGTGAGTTATGGACCACACAGTCCAGCCTCCCTCCCCCCCCATGTATACTAGTGCCAAAGCTTGCACTCACTTGCCCAGAACAGGTGCACACTCGTATACATGCAGATCAGTGTGCATGCCACCTTCTAAGAGGCACTGAGTGAGTGGTTTGTTTGTTGTAAACGGTTCAGGAGGAGGTAAGGCTCAGGGCTGGGCTGGAGAGCCACCCGCTCTGTTCCTGCCTTCCCACTTAGCTGCTTACATTTATGGGAGGGACTGTGCTGTGTGACACGCTGCAGTGCGGGAGGGTGACTGGGACCCACTGACAAGCCTCGTCCTCCCTGGCCTAGAGGTGATGGCCGAGGAAGGTCTTCCTGAGATAGAGGCAAAATTGACCCAGCCTGCCAGCTACAGGCATGCTCTCTTCCCAGGCCTTTCCTTGCGGGAACTCTACGTCCAAGCACACAGCCAACTGTAAGAGAACATGCTTTTTTTTTTTTCTTGAGACAGGGTTTCTCTGTGTAGCCTTGGCTGTCCTGGACTCGCTTTGTAGACCAGGCTGGCCTCGAACTCACAGTGATCTGACTGCCTCTGCCTCCCAAGTGCTGGGATTAAAGGCATGCGCCACCACCGCCCGGCTGAACACGCCTTTTTATGCTTGGCCCCATCTTTGCTTCCAGCTGTTTAATCTTTTGCATTCCCACCAGGCCAAGAGCCTCTACTCTTTAGCCAACACCCCTTAAAACCCTGGACAACAGGGACGCTTGCGCCTTCATCCCCTCTTGACGGCCAAGCGTACTTTGAAGGTGGAGACAAAAGCTGCCAGGTGATTCCCAAATCAAAATTAACTCTCTCCCAAACTCTGTAGTGGTAACTACTACTTTTCCTCAGGTTAGCCTATGGCCCCCGGATTAGCCCCAACCCTCAGTCTTCCTACCTTAGTTTTTGGGGTGTTAGGATTACAGCCCGGGAGACAACTGTAATGGAGAAGTGCATAGAGGGGACTCATGGCACCCCTTAAAGACCCTTGCCTACCAGGGAAAGGGCTGGGGACTAAAGTGACTAGGGCCACTAGGAGGGCCCTAAGCCCTGTGGTAAGAGAGGGGAGAGAGTGTGCTGGGTCACTGTACAGCAGAGCACAGAAACAGGTTAAGACTGGCTGGCACAGGGCTGGATGACACTGAAGAGATTGCCCGCATGCGGTAGTCTGTACTGAGCCAGGTCTCCCGAGCTCCCCTTAGCCACCAAGGATGGGGGGGACACCCCCCCCACACTTAACAGTTAGTTCCCTTTATATTTCCTGAGACACCCCACTGCTAGGCTTCTACTCGCTGACTAACAATTTACAAGGTCTCTTTTGCACACGCCCACAGCAGCTTCCTTGAGCCTGGGTGCTTTCTCCTCAGTGTCCCTGAGCAGGTGAGCTCCGCCTGGTGAGTCTCCTGGCAGCATCTGAGCAGAAAACCTGTCTCGCCATTTCTGGGAGCAAAGCTTCGGTAGCCAGGCCACAGCTGGCTTCCCAGGCCTGGCAAGACAAGGGGAGAGTCTTAACACAGCTCGAAGCTGGGCTCCCTGCCTGGCATGTCGGTATGGTGGTTAGGCGTATCTGCTCCAGGATTTTTGGTATTAGGAAGTCCGCAGTGGGTCTGAGAACGAGCCTAGGGCCAACCAGGCAAACATACTAATAGAAAAGGTCGCCTAGACCCTTACAGAGTCTCACCTGCTTCTGCAACCCTATTGATTTAAATACAAGATGGATAAAGGCTCTAAAACCTTCCTAATCTACTCGGCCAGCCCATCCCCAAAGCCTTCCTGAATCCAAGAGCACCTGTAGAGCGCCACCTTCCTTCCCCCAAGCCCTCCCACCCTCCTGTCCCCCCCCCCAAAGAGCCACGCTTTGTCCCGCCTCTGGAGGGCGCTAAGGGAGAGGTGGCAAAGCGGACTTAGGCTCCCAGCTCAAAGGGGGAGCCCCAGGGACTTCACCACAAACCCCCACCCTACCCCCGCGTGCCTAATTTGAATATTTCATTGGCTGCCGCCAGTCTGGTCAATTTATCATGCAAATGCGGGTGCCCTCCGCGCCAGAGAGGAGCCACCGCCCGCGCTGGAGAGCGGCGCCCGATTGGTGGCGCAGACAGCGGCATTTGTAATGTTTTTCTTTGGGCATTAGAGTCATTTACCAATGCCACCGCAGCAACTTCAGGCAGTGCATCACGAGCCACTTAAAGGGTTTTATTGGCAGCTTTGAAACTTCTTAACATGTTCTTTTATTTTATACCAGGTGTCGACCAGTGTCTGACCTTTTCCTGTCACCCCGCCCCCCACTCCAACCCCCAAAGCTACAAACGGTTAATTCCGGAACTGATACACAGGATGGTGACAGCTATGCTTTGACTTGGGGAGAAAAAAAACCCCTCATAGATCCTAAAAGAATACCCCAAGAATTCTTACGGTGGCCAAGGAGGGACTCTCTGAAAGAGAGAACAGACTAGAAAAACAGAAAAGGGGGAAAGAAAGGAGGAGGAAAACTCAAGAGACAAAAGACAGGCTACAGCAAACACAAAATTTAGTGAGCGATTCTGTGCAGGGTGTGTGCGGAGATGTTTAGATCTTCCGAGACAGAAGAGCCCCTGGGGCCAGACAACCACCACTTGAATATTACATAATTTGACCCTCTGGCCCCTCTGCCAGCCCTATTGTCCAAATACAAGTAATATTTATCAAGTTTCAAGACCCATAAAGGAGAAAAGAATAGAGTCTCTTGCTCCTCTCTACCTGCCTCTATTTAGTGCTATGTTTGGGCTTCCCGTTTGGGAAGTGGGAACATCCTCACCACAAGTTGGGCAGAAAAGAGGAGCAACGTGGGCAGAGGAAAAAGGGAGTGAGATTCTTCCTGGTCTGGTAAGTTCCCTGGCCAATTAACGGAGAGGTCATCTGCTAAGGAAGCCCGGCTGTTTGGTTCTCAATGACCCCGTGTTTTGACTGCGGGACCTCATCCCCCCCCCCCACTTTTTTTTCCCAAAGAGCGGGTTCAGACCAGAATCAGATCACCAACGTCTCTGAGCCTTGCTCCCGCCACCGCGCGGGAGTAAGTGGGCATCTCTGCATTTGCATCAGTACCAGGGATGAGTCCCACAGTGGCTGGCAACAGCTAGCTGTCTCCAACATAGGTTTTGCTTTGTTTTTTTTTTTTTAATGTCCAAATAGTTTCTGTAAATCTATTTCACCCAGTGGAGCTGGAGGCAGGGGATGGGGGTGAGGGGACATGTAATGACATAGAGGGGATTCTGGAAATTATCCTTTAGAACCCAAGGCCGCAGGTGGGAGCTGACCAAAGGGTATTTCTCTGGTAATTGTGCTCCTCAGACGGGTTTAAAGTGGATCTGTTCTGTTTAGTTCAAAATACAAAGACTGACTCACTCTCTCTCTCTCTCTCTCTCTCTCTCTCTCTCTCTCTCTCATCTTCGATCTCCAAAAAGTTCTCTGAAACTTCAGTAAACGAATAAAAAAGCATTCCGGAAGAAAAAGGAGATATTTAAAAACAGGGTTAGGGAGGGAAGAAGGGACATCCAAGACTGGCACAGTGGGTAATGAAGCTGCTCGGCTTCCGCCCAGACCCCAACCCATCCCTGACCGTCTTTTCCCTCTACTAAGTTAGGTTTGGTTTTTGTTTTTGTTTTTATTGTTGTTGTTTTGTGGTGCTTTTCTTTGAAATGCTTTTTATAACTGCCTGGGAACCTAGGATGGGGAGTCGGGGGGATGAAGCAACAGGAAGGAAAAAAAAGCTGCGGGCACCCGGCTTTCTTGGAGTGGGCAAGCTACACCCCTGGGATTTGTAACCAAAGTCCTCCCTAATCTGGTCAACTGGCTTCCAACTCGCCCCATCCCCATCCGTCCACATCCGCATCCGAATCCAGACTGACCCCTCTCGTCAAGGCTACCACGGAAGGAAGCCCATCAGCCCTTGTGATGTCAAGGAGTTCAGCTGACTCGCTTTTTGGCCACGCAGGCAAAGTTGAGCCTTTCCCTCTGGGTCCCAAGACTGTAGGAATTTGCAGACAGAATGCCCAGACCAGGAGGGAGTGCGGGATGGGAGTTGCGCGCCTTGCACCTGCGGCTGTGGGTACCTGTGTCAGATTTGGAAGGTGCTTCCAAATAACTTCTGACGGTGCCTAAAACCACTCACTTCCTTTTCTTCCAAGATGTCTCCCTAGTCTCATAGTCTCCCCTAGACTCACACTCCGTGTGCACCTCATGCAGCTTTCCGGATCCCCGAGAGAAGTGGAGGTTAATATACCCAATATACTGCCCTGGTTTTCAAAGGTTTATTTCACATGCAAACTGTAAAAAGTCCTTGGGAGAATTTACAAGCAGAATGTCTGGTTTCTTAAAACAATGCTACCAGAAAAAAAAAAAAGGGGATGGGGTGGGGGTAATTGTCAGACTCCGGTTACTAGGTAAGAGCACGTTTAGCAAACAATTTGCCACCTGCAGAGGGCCTTGCTCAGTCCCTATGCTTCTGCTCCGGCGGGGACCAAAGCCCAATTGCAGGTAGAGGAGTGCAAGCAGTAGGAGTCTCCCAACCCATGGCATTTCCCCATCACTGTCCAACTCTAAAAAGTGAGGGGGGGGGAAGGCTTCCCGACCACTTCAGGCTAGAGAGGACCTAGTGCTGGGAGCCCCCCCCCCCACCGTCAGGGTCAACCCCTGAGTGGCTTCCAGAAACCCTGGCCATCACCAGAGGTTCCCAGAGTCCTTGTCCTTCAAGATGAGACTTTCATGGACCCAGCAGGTGCCCCTGTCTGAGGTCACAGGTTAAGCCCCCACGTGTCTGGGCATCACCAGCCAGCCTTAGCTCTGTGTCCAGGTATGATGGCATTCAGGACACCCCCTTTTCTCTTGGTGGACACTCAGCTAGAGACCCGTGCCAGCCTGCCTAGGAGCAGGAGGGCTCTCAGATACCTAACAGCCCTCAGTGGTCACCTACAACACACACAAAAAAACTGGGATGCTTCCAGGCAGTGGCCAGAGCCACTGGTTTACTTCATATATTGTATATCCATTTCCATCATATAACTGTACCCAGTGTGGGAGTCGACACCTTGCTCCTATAAACACTGTTCAGAGCTTCCCTGTCTACAGTAATGGACGGACCCCACCCTCGCTGGGCGCAGGGTAGCCAGAGTGGGTGAAACCTATGGGGAAAGGTCCCAGGCATGGAAATGTAGTGCCCCAAATTGGAAAAGCTGGGAAGGCTGGCTAACCCTTGACCTAGACACCTCTCTCTCTCTCTCTCTCTCTCTCTCTCTCTCTCTCTCTCTCTCTCTCTCTCTCTGTCTTGTGCACATTGGAGACAGTGGACCAGGGTTTGGCCTGCGTCTTATATGCAGTCTTGGGATGGTGGGATGGTGGTGGTGCTGGCCAGGGTGGCCTGTTTGGCTCCTGGGGATGTAAGGGGCTGATAATATGACCACCAGTCCAGTTTCCCCAATGGGCTTTTGGTGTTCAGCTCATTTCTCCCTCCTTCTATGTTTAAGGGCTTAAGAAATCATTCCTGACCCCTAAACGCGGCACCTCCCAAAGGTATTTGACTACTACTCAGCACAGTTCAAAGTGGATCAGAAGTTACTAGGTTCATGCCCAGACACTGATGTCTCCGGTTGCTTTGAAAAGATAACCGTGTCTCTATGAAGAGTAGGGTGAACGATTTCTACATAATATATCTTTTACAGAATACCATCTTCTCTACCCCGCTGGGGCTTTCCTGCCCTCTAGAAGAGTGTGAAAACAACTGGACCGCGGTGAGCAGAGCGGGAGCCGAGAGCCCACACCCTGCAGCACAGGCTCCTTGCCTAAGCTTGCCTAAGCAACCCTTCTCTGGCCTTTTCCAGAACCCAGCAAACCTTAGCACTCGTCCGAACGTGGCTCCTTCCCCCCCTTGGAATTCCCTAACCATGATGTGAACTGCAGAAAGGGTTTCCTTGCCGGCAGGACCAGTCAACAGAAATGTTTACAATAATAAAGTCAGGTCAAACGCCGGGTGGACTTCATTCCAATGTTAGAGCAGGGCCAGGAACATACCCTTCCCCCGAGAGGTTCTTAGAGCAAAGAAAGGCCTTGGGGAGGGCCAGACTCATCATCGGGGACACCTGTGCATTAGTGTTTGCCATCTGGGTAGTTGCAGAGGGAGCGGGAAGCCGGGAAATACAATAGGAAAAACTCGGAATTGCAGCCCAGGCAGCAAGAACTATGTACAAGCACGCTCTGGCTTCTCAAACACATGGCCCTACCTTTTTTTTTTCTTTTTCTGTAATGACACATGAATTACAGAGTTACTACTACCCAGACGCCATTTCTCCTTAAACAGAGCCCTCCGTTTTCACTGAGAGTCCATCAGTTGACTTTTCTCCCCGTCAGGCCCTGGGAAACAGCAGCACTCAGTCCGTCCCCCGGCTATGCAAAGTTTTGTTTTTTGTTTTTCTTTCTGTTTCTATTTTCTTGAAATCTTGCTGGGTGCCAAGGGGTAAGCTCCACAACCTAGCACTTAGCCCAGGTTGAAGGAGTTAAGCCCCCCCCCCCAATTTCAGGGGGCCTTCAGGATCGATTTTGTGCTGGGTGCTAATTTGAGGAACTCGCCTTACATCCAGCCTTACAGCAAAAGGCAAGATAAACCCTAGTGAAATAGAAGGACTGGGTTGACCTTGCCCACTTTCTGATGTTCCATCCGTAGAACCATCTGAAAAACTATGCACATGCTGGGCTCCCCAAATTAAGGGTGAACGGGCGCACGTAGCTAAAAGAACTCAGGAGAAATCAGGAATCTAGGCAGTGCCAAGCCGGCCGAGTGTGAGATTCCCCACCGGGCAAGGCAGTGTGGTCGCAGTGTGCACTCCGCACAGCCCGCGTTGTGCGTGACAGGCTGTCGCTGCAATGTGCAGCCCATTGACACTGATGGATGCGCCAATGGTTGGACGGACAGATGTTAGGGCGGATCACACAGTGCGCGGCGCCTGAGCAGGGAAAGCTGGGCACTGGCGTGTAGGGGTGCGGGCAGGCGACAGGGGACTGGCGCTTAGGCCTCGGCACGGGGAGGGGGAGGCAGCGAGGGAACGAAAGGTTGAGAGAGAAGGGAAGGAAAGGGAGAGGGAGGCATCCTTTGGGCGAACTCCGGGTGCGCCCAGCCCAGGGCTGTGAGCACGTCCCCGCCGCCGGCGCGCCTAAATGGGCGCTCCGCGCTCTGAACCTGAGCCAGGGACCTTCTGGGTCTGACCTCCAGTGGCAACGGCCCCCCTCAAGGCCAGAGGGGCGCCGCAGCCACCTGAATTGTGAGGCCAACGGCCGGGCCAGCCGACTCACCGATCCCTCGCTCGCAAGAAGCGTTAGCGCCCCGGCCAGCGTCTCCCCGGCCTGGAGGTGACGCCGCTTCGGCCTCTGCAGCTACATGCACTAGGCGCCCCAGGCGCACCCACCCACGAATACGAGACACACACACACACACACACACACACACACACACACACACACACACACACACACACACGCAGCTCGGCAACTCAGGAGCCCAGCCACAATCAGCTTCTTTGGCTCTCGGCTCTACCCCGGATCCAAGCCGGGTTAACTCAGAGCGCTCAGGCGCGCCTAGGCGCTGGGGTAGGCTTTACAGCCTCGGAGGGCAGCATCCGCACATCTGCACTGAGGGAAGCGTCTGGAACCAGCCCTGGCGGGCCGGCCCGGAGCGAGCAGAGACTTTTGATCTTACCGGTAGGGTGAGATCTTGGTCTCCTGGTCTACAAGAAAAAGAAAGCACGCTGTGAACTTTTAAAAACAAACTTGAAAAAGCAACCACAAAGAACGCCTGAAAATGAGACAGGGCCGAAGATGAGAGAAGAAAAGAACTAGTTTAAAATAATATTAAGAAGAAGAAAAGAAGAAGACGACGACGAAGAAGCAAGAAAGGAAGGCCGGGGGTTTGCAGCTCCCAGTGCGCTCTGGCGGCTAGTCCTGGGGCGCAGGGCGCCGGCCCTCGGATAGACTGTGGGCCTCGGAGCTCGCGTGGGTTGCAGGGCCCCAGCCGGCGCTCCTAGACACAGTGCTGCTCCGGGAAAGCTGGGGGCCCAGAGGCCACCCCCGCCCGGAGCCCGCTGCGCCGCGGCCGCCCCATTCTCGGCCTAAGAGCTGGCCCAGGGAGACGCAATCGAGCCCGCAGCGCATCGATGCGCCGCCGCCCGCGCCTCTCAGGCTCTGGCTGGCGCTCCACCGCCGCCGCCGCTCGAGGGTCGCCCGCGTGAATTCCAGCCCACCCGCGCTCTCACCACCAGAGTAAGTGAGCCCGCGTCACCCTGTCGCCAACGCAGCCCTACCGGCCTCTTCCTTCCCGGGGCGCATCGGCCGAATCCTCCCCCGGAGCATCCTGCGACCCCGATCACCCAATCAATAATCAATCCCCTTCGTCCAGAACTGCCCCCCAAGCCGGGATCGGTTGGGGTGGACCCCTGTCCGGGGCGCACCCGGGCGGAGGATGGGCGGGGGTGGGGTGGCTCTCCGAGTTTCTTCTCCCGCCCCCCCCCCCCGTTCCCGCGTTGGCACCCGCGGACGCCGTGGGTGGGGGGCGCGGCCAGGAGCCCAAGAGGGCGAGACGCCGGGTGCTGAGACAGTGACCGTCCCAAAGTCAGTAACGGAAACTTGGAGGTGCCCCCTCCCACGCTGACCTCCGAAACACGCCTGGGAAAGTTTGCCTAGGGGGGAAGAACAGAAGGAGGGAGCCACGGAAGGTCCCAGGAGAGGAGCCCCAGGGCCCACACCCACGGTAGCCCGCACGTCTCCAGGGCACCCCGGGGGCCCCTGGCATCCTAGTAGGGGCACCATCCCGAGCTGGGGAGCGCTCTGAGGCTTGGCACGCGGCTGGTGGAGAAGAGTGCGGCCCCGGGAGGGGCAGCCGGGAGCGGCCCGGGGAGGTGGGGGGTGGTGGTGGCGATGAGCCCGGGTGGGAAAGGATGGGCGGGGGCCGTAGGCGCCCCGGGACGGGCTCGGCAGGGCGGGCCCCACGCCCCTGAGAGAGCGCACGGGGCGGAGGCGGAGGGCCAGCTCCCGGTGTCTGGACTTAGGCGGGGGTTCCAGAGCAGCCACCGGGGCCAGGGCCCGGGCTGGGGGCGCCCCCGCGGGCAGGCGAGTGACACGATCATCTCCTTTTCCTTTAAGCTTGCCTGTTGCCGACGCCGCCGCTCCAGCCGCGCCGTGGGCAGAAGACTGGACCGCTGAGCCCGGGGCCGCGGCGGCGGCGGCGGCTGCGCCCCCCTCCCTCCCCCAAACCGTCCCCTCCATCCTCCCGGATGCCTTGACCTCCCTGCCTAGGGGCGGGAAGCCAGGCAGGACCGGCCGGGGTCGCTCCCGGGCTCCTCCTCTCTTCTCTCTGCCCGCCTTCTCCTCCTTCCTCACTCCCCGCCCCCCAGCCCCGAACCCCGCGCACCTCGTCTGGGGACGGGGCGAGGGGGGGCGGGGGGGGGCAGGGCGACCGCTCCTCCCCGCCCCCTCCTCCTCGGGCCTCTGGAGCGATTTGTCAAACTTCCCATTCCGCCGGCAGCGCGGTCCTCCTTCTCCTCCTCCTCCTCTGCCTCCTCCTCCTCCTCCCCCCGCGCTCCTCCTTCCCCGCGCCTCCCTCTCCCGCCCTCCTTCCCTCCGCACGTTCGGGGATCGCGGCGGAGCGCAGCGAGGGGGGGACGCGGAGAGCCGGGGCGCAGCAGCATCCTGCGGGCGGCCGCTCTCCGGGGGGGAGGTTGCGAGCAGGCCCGCCTCGCCCGCCCGCTCCCCCCCCCCGCCGCCCCTCCCTCCCTCGGCTCAGCCCGGCAGCGGCGGCGGCGGTGGCGGCGGCGGCGGCGGCGGCGGTGGCAGTCGCGGGAGAAGCATCATGCCGAGGAGGAAGCAGCAGGCGCCCCGGCGCGCAGCAGGTACGAGCGGCTTCCCCTTCCTCCTCCGGTCCTCCTCCTCTTCCTCCGCTCGCGCCGCGCCTCTGGGCCGCCAGCCCCCGCGCTGCTCGCCGCACTCCTCGCCTCTCCTCTCTCTCTCTCTCTTCTCTCTCTTTCTGTCTGTCTCGGCGGGCGCAGAGTAACTCCGGGAGCCCGGCTGGCTCCAGGCTCTTCTGCCCGGGTGCGCGCACCCTCCCCCGGATTGCCCCGCTCTCACACCCTCCCGGGGACGACCGAGCCGGGTTGGGTCCCCGCCTCCGCCTCCGCCGCTCGGGCTGCCGCTGGGAAGGCGCTCTCTAACCGGTGCCTTTCGGCGGGGGGGCGGGCGGGGTCACCTGAGTTCTCTGGGACACCTTCCGTGTTGTCCCGGGCAGTACCGGGTGCCTACCGGGACGAGGGCGAGCGAGAGGAGTGAGCTTAGCTGATCCCTCTGGCCACCTTACTGCTAACTCGATTGATTCTTCATTTATTGGGCCCAAACCCGGTACAGCGGTGGAAACCAGAGCGCACAGGGTCTGGGTATTGTCAGATGACTGTCAGGTCAGTGTTGGATGCTGACACTTCCTCCACTCCTGAATGTCTTCTTACCTCCCCCCCCCCCTTTCCGCTACTGCACCCTACCTTCTTCTAGCACTTAGTTTTGGGACATATCTGAGTACTCCCCCCACCCCCTCTCTTTTTCCGCCAGGAACGTCAACTCCTGTTAGTTAGGACTGAGCTAATTTTTTTTTTAATTTTGATTTTTTTTTCCTGGAAAAGAGAATCATTGAAAACAAAACAAAACCCACCACACACACACACACACACACACACACACACACACACAACATTATTTTTGCAGTAATGTCGGTTGGGGGCACGTTGGCTGGAAGCAGGGCTTCTGGCCGGCTGCCACCCTTGATTTGATGACTGATTGATCGCCCGTCATGCCTGTGCCTTTGATCTATTCATTCCCAATAAACATCAATAAATCACTTGCAATAGTGAGACCCAGCTCCGTGACGTCAGGAGGGCCCTGTCAGTGCAACTTCGGGGATTAGGGGCGGCTTGCCGAGAGAGAGAGGACCACATAGGGACTTGATGTATTTTGCTGTGGGTAACACTCAGACGTGCACAGGCTCGGGTGCTGCCTGAACGGGAGGGCTCCTTAGGAACCTCTTTCTTTCATCTTCTTTTCTTTCCACCTCTCTTTTGGTACAACAGGGGAGGACGGAGAAGGGTCACTGAGGTAACGTTCTGCATGCTGGTGGTACCCAGGCTGGCTGGTGGTGGCGATTACCATCAGACCAGCGGGTTTCTCCACCTCAGCTGCACTCTGGCCTGCGGTCTCTCTACCAGGGAGGGTCACAGTGAAGGAACCGAAAGATACTTCCCCCAGGAGTGTTCTGGTCTGTCAGTGTTGTGGAGAGACCCAGGGAGAGATTGAACTTGGTTTGGTGCATTGAATGAATGTATGTTTTCCTCTGTACTCAGTGTTACCCAAATTTAGAAAGTTTGAAGATCCCAACGGGAAGAGAGAGAGAGAGCTCACCTCCTCACTGATGCTGTCTCCTCAGCCCACCTCCTCCTTTAAATTCCAAGCTTTAGCTGTGAGCTTATCTACCCAAAATAAACTCTAAAACTTTGGAGGCATCCTTTACAAAGTTGGGTAGTAGGAATGTCTTGGGCTTCTTCCAGTGTGCGGGTTTTTTTTTTCCATTTCCTTTTCGGGTACACATTTTTTAAGGTATCTGTGCCCTGCATCCAATGAAACATATGCAATTGCATCCTGACATTTGACTTTGAACTCTGTGGTTCATCTTTGCTGTTCTGCCCTGCCCGTATGACAGTTTTCTCAAACATGCTGTTGGTTTGCTGAATTTTTTTTTTTTTAATTTTAATTTTACTTAAAAAAAAAAAAGAAAGCCAACCTGTTCACTAACCTTTTTGCACTTTGAAGCCAGCCAGGAAATCTCAGGTCAGTTAAGGGAAAAATTCATTATATTTAAAAAAAAAAAAACTTGACTGCAGGACTAATGGGAGGTGGAAGAGTGGCTTTGCTCCATCAAAATGACCCGTCAAAACGACTTTGTTTCATATTTGATTTAATTGTCTCTCTCCTGACAGGCACATTCATCAATATCTTAATGGTCAATCAGAAGTTGGCAGAATGAGTGGCTTCTCATTCTCTCTCATCCCCTGGTTTTGGATTTGCTTTATCAGAATGCCTCTGCCTAATGGATGCGTGGCGGAGGCGGCGGGGTGCAGACTGGCTGGAGGGGCTCCCCACAAAACCCGCTCCACGCTCACTCAGGCTGCTTATAAGCACTTCCAGGCCAGGAAGTGAGCAGCGAGCCCTTGTGAGGTGCTGCTTTGTTGTGTGCTCGCCTGGGCCAGGAACTTCTCTCTTTTCCCTCTTTTTTTTTTTTTCTTTCTCTCTCCCCACCCCTCCTTCCCCCCCCCCCCCCCCAGTTCTCACAGCTGCTTTTTGTGACATACTGGGAGTGATGACAAATTGATTGCTTTGTACTGATAAGAGAGACAGTGGGGGAAAAAAAGAAAGATGTTTGCTGATTGGTGAGTGGAAACCCTGTCCACAGCAACCTTGAGAATACTCGAGAATGCACCGCCCCCCCCCCCCCGCCCCAAACCCAGACACCCAAACTGAAAGGTCCGCTCAGCCATTAAAAAAAAAAAAAAGAAAGAAAGAAAAGTTGTTTTGCCAGCTTCATTAGTGTTCACCTAATTAGCTGTAAACCTGATGGATTCCTGACAGCTTTAATGATTGGGGATGACAGGCTTGACGCAGTGTCATGCCGCAGAATTAGGTTTGCAGCTAGTTTGATGTAATCAACTTGATATTACACAGTCCTGGCTGCCTTTAGTTGTGCATTAACTCAATTTTCTGCTGCAGGTGACAAATGGGCTTTGGTACCTGGATAATCATGTCATAGGAATTAGGGCCCTTTTAATGGTCTGGGGGGGTGGAATAACAGCCACAAAGGGCCCAGGGGCTGGGGAGAGCGTGCAGACGTAGCACACAGGTGCGCACGCAGGCTTTTCCTATCTAGGCCAAAAGCAGCCTAGCTCTCCGAAAGGCCGGAGCAGGCTCCAAGAATCCCTGAAAAGACGATTTCTGCAATTTAGATTTTGAAAATAGAAATTATGCATGATTTAGATGAGTCTTTCCGCACAGAGGGAGGATGGGCACGGAAGAGGAGTTTCTTCACCCTTCTGGACAGAAATCTGGGCAGGACTGTCTCTCCCGAGAGCACGTCCTATGCAAAGGCCAGACATCCGTACTAGCAAGGTGGCGGTTGCCCATTGAGGCTGGCTTAGAAATGGACAGTATCCTTTAGGCAAAACAGCTGTTATTCCTTGCTTAAAGCAGGACACTCCCCCCTCACCCCCACCCCCCTCCCGCCCCCTACCCCAAGTCATTGTGTTTGTTTTTAAACAAGTATTTTCAGAAGCTAGCAGGGCTGAATTAGAGTGATTCTTAACGGGCGCGTTATATTTTAATCCACAAATGTACGCTTTCTGGAGGGTGCAGCCCAGAAGATGAGTGGTTTGGTTTTTAAAAAAAGGAAATATTTAGTGAGCAAGAACTCATCAGCGACTTCTAGATTCTTGTTTTCCTGCAGAGGAGCACTCTTCTATGGAGTTCTTAGGTGGCGGTGGCCACATCGTGAGGGTCGGGCCTTCAGGCCTCCTGACTTTTGTAGAAGGGGGCTAGGACCAGCTGGTGTCACTGAAGTCTGTGGCTTTCCCTGGTGGTGGCCTGTGGCACCTTCATCAAGTCACCTTCCTACTTGAGGGCAGCTCCGGACAGCAGCTTTTTGGAAGCCTCGAGCGCTCAGGAAGACATGCCTGCATCTGCCTTGGGAATTTATTCCTTGTCAGACTCGGCACATCTTTTTCTTGAGAGCAGGGAGTCAAGAACTGGCTTTGACTGGCCTATGTTTTTGTTGTTGTTGTTTTGTTTTGTTCTTGTCCTTCCTTTGAAACCAAGGGAACTATACATAAAAGAAAAAAAGAGAAAAATCAAGTCAATAAAGGAGAAAAAACAGAAGAAGCGGAAGGCTAGGATTCTTCCTGTGGGCCCGTCCCTGGGAAGGTGTGCATCCTGACCCTGACAGTTGCCAGGGAAGAGGGCGTCAGCACCCTGGTTGTGAGCAGAGCGTGTTTGTCATTTTGTCCTTGGGTTTGTCTGCTCCTAATTGTGAGTGGAGTTGTCCACACCTGATCTATCCACAGTTGTTTCCCAGATTGCCCTCAAAACTCTGCTGCGGCTTCCTAAAGGTTGGCTAGGGAGAAGGGAAGGCAGCTGCTCTCAGGGTCTCCTCGGGAGATTGTGAAGTCCAGGTGACTTCTGTAGGATGCACACCTGTCTTTCAGTCCCATCTGACACTTCTTCAAGGAGAAGGATGGGGCTAAGGGCAGAGTGTGTGTGGACTTTCCTCGCCCCCCACCCCCACCCCCAGGGCTGCTTTCCCTTGTACACGTGGGCTACAGAGTGAGGCCTGGCCAGGCTGCAGTGCACAGACATGTCCTGTGGTCCTGATGTCCCAGCCCCTTTTAAGCCCAGGTGCAACCTTGTGAGGGCCAGTTTCCATTTCCACACCTGCCACGGAGCAAACTCTCTCTGCACATACTTGGCCGTGCAGTTAAATAAAGCGCGAGGTGGTCTTGCGTTGGGCCCTTCTGTGCTGCTCTCCAGCCCAGGCAAGCTGCTGGGCCCTGGAAGTCAGCTCTCCCTTCGCTCCCAGCCTGGGTGCAGGGAAGGCAGGCCAAGACAGCAAGCAGCCCTGAGAGAGGCTCCTTGTGTGTGCTCTCGTGTGTTACTCACATTCTAAATGGTGGTTTCTGTGTCTGAAGGTAAAAATGAAAGGTGAATACAATATATTTTATTTGGTAACAATGGTGTAGGCTCGAACATCCAGGCAGAAAATGTGCACTTGTAATTAGACTCAATAGACAGGCAGTCATTTTTAAATTCTTTGACACATGCATAAAATAGTCATATAATAAGATAAGATGACAATTTTATGTTAGGTTGATAAAGTGTCCTGATACATGCATTTAAATGTCTGTAAGCCTTTTTTTTTTTTAAATCCAGACAGATTAATTCTAGTTTTCAGTATTTGCAGTTAGTCATTCAATTAATTTTTAAATCCTACTAAACAATGACTATGAATATATTTTTTCCCTCTCTTTCTGGATTTTTTTTTCAAACCTGCATTGTAAGAAATGGATAAAAACTGGAGCTTGCCTTAATTTTTTTCAGCATGTGGTTAAAAAAAAAAATGACGTCCAACGTGGACTTACAAATTCAGATCACTGTTTGTGGCTACGGTAGGTGATACATTCTTGGAAACAATCTTGCAAAAGATAGTAGCACAATATGGCCCGTTAAGACCACTTGCCTGAAGGACTGGCAGATACGAGAGTTAGGAATCGTTATTGGAAGAATTACATAGTGTCCTTGACCAAATATTGAATATTTCATAAGCCCCATTTAAAAAAAAAGAAATTTCTAGCATAATACACTTGGTTTGATCAGCGTTTAGATTCTTGTGTTTAATTACCTTCAAATCTGTAAATTCTTTCTACTGTTCCAGCCAGCAGGGCAGCCGGAGGGACAGATGTTCTGAGGGTTAAAACAGGGCGTTGCGCTAAAAGTTGTATAGTTTGGACTTTTTGGCCGTTTCTCTATTTTCTTCTCTCAGATATGCAAAGGTATGGTACTCGGAACATAATTTAAGTTTATTTGGGCTTAATGATAAATTAGTAATCCATACTGTAGGGACACATGTTATTAATTGTGACCTTGCTTCCTTCATCCAGAACAGCTGTTGGGGAAACGGGAAGTTCAGATTGTATTGGGGAAGGAGGGGGCCAAACCTTGTCACACTTCTTGGTCCCCTGACTTTGACAGTAAAGGCTCATAGAGGGCCGAGGATAGAGGCGAGGGAGAGTCTGTGTTTCCTGTCAAGATGGCTCATGGGAACTGCTCACTGAGGTACATTCTTAAAAACATAAGCTTTTAACACTCAGTGCATTTGAGTCCAGTTGGAAACCCGAGGCTTAAAGCTGGATTGGCTGGCCTCTGTCCCACCTCTCTCTCTCTCTCTCTCCCCACCCACTCACCCACACCCTACACACACACACACACACACACACACACACACACACACACACACACTTCTTCCTCGCCTGTAATAAACCAGAATGTCATCTTCACAAGTCTAAGGTAGTATGAAACAAAATAT
Source organism: Acomys minous (assembly GCF_964271855.1). Taxonomy (NCBI): domain Eukaryota; kingdom Metazoa; phylum Chordata; class Mammalia; order Rodentia; family Muridae; genus Acomys; species Acomys minous. The sequence continues at coordinate 3,052,399 of NC_140502.1, read as the reverse complement.
TCCAAATGCTCGCTCGGTTCCCAAACTGGAGCCTCCTTCCTTAATGGAGAGCAAAGGGCTATTTGGTAATCTACGTGCGATGACTCAAATTCATTTACTTTTGATATTCTGTCCCCATCATTAAATTTAGCCGTATGTATTCAGTTTCCTCTGAGTTCTTTGAGAAATGCATGTTGCATAAAATAGGCAATTTTTAATGAACAATTTAATGTAAATGGGTTTTGAATTTAAATTAATATTAATGAAGCCTTGAGTGCATTTATTTTGCATACGTAAAGACTTGTAAGTCTTTCACCCATTGCTTTTTTTTTTTTCTTTATGTAGTAACATTGGTTGGGTGGATGAAGCAGCACCTTTTAAGGATTTACACTTAAAAAAAAAAATAAATCGATTTTATATGTCCCATAGCACCAACATATTATTGAGCAAAAGCGTCACTTCATTTTAAGAACACAGCCTGATCTCTTCCGAAACCTCTCAGCTTCCAGGGCACTGCAAGCTGCCACTGGATTGGCACTGCTGCTGCAGAAAAGCCTAACCAACAATAGTTACTACAATCAAGATGTTTTCTTTCTTTGGCTTACCTCTAATGCATTATGTATCCTGGGATGATGTAATTAATTCTGTTAGATGTAATTGCTATAATCACTTTGATGTTACACATAATAAAAGTAATGTTGTAAGCATACAAAAAAAAATATAAACACCTTATTGTAACGAATGCTAAAATTTCTTCTTCCAGAGTCTGGCGCACACACAGGTGTGGCTGACTATTTTGGGTCCTGGGTGACACGTGGCCTGAGCTGAGTTGATTGGGACTGTGTGAAGGGTGGATCCTTGGCTTGGCGAGATCTCCAAGCCTGTTGCCTAGGAGTCTAAGTACCAGTTTCCTTAAAGATGTGGCTGACTAAGAGAGGGTTTTGTCTGGTGTAGAGGAGACAGGTAAAGGCGTTAGAAGTGGCCGTGACACCAGAGGATGGCATGTGAGGGCCTGGGGAGCTGGAGATCTCTGATCCCTGGGTTTTCTCATGGTGTAAGATTATGGGAAATGCTGTGTGTGTGTGTGTGTGTGTGTGTGTGTGTGTGTGTGTGTGTGTAAGGGAGAGAATGCATATGCTTATGGGTAAGTGGAAAAGATAATTTTTCTATAATAATAATAATAATAATAATATAATAATAACATAAGGGAAATAAAATGTAGCATATTTACTTTATTATCCTCATCCTATGTTTCATGGACTGTGTGTGTCAGGGCTGCTGTTGCCTGTTACACTGGAACCACCTCACCACCCACACTCCTATCTCCGATGTGCCCTAGAATGGATCCATCCCTTCTACAGGGCATAGAAGTTGGCCTGAGAGTCTGGGGGCAAAAGGCTCATGGGGAGGGGGGGAGCTCTTAGCATGTGTAAATTATTCTCTCCCAACGCGGCTTGCAAGTGTGGCAGACCAAGGGAACATACTGTGTAACTGTCCCCCCTCTTGGGTACCCTGGATGGAGGCACCTTGCTGTTCTTTTGGATGCCCAAGTGCAGCACCTCCCTAAGTCCCAGCAGCCCCCCATCCCCAGCCCCACCCCTAATCCCCACCCCTAGCCCCATCCTCCCCCGACCCCCAGCCCCCACCCCATCCAGACAGCCTTTTTAGAGCCTCATGACCCAGGGTGAACTTAATAGTTTCTGTAAGATCCCAACATTCATTTATTTCTTTTATATTTATTTGTGAGTTTTTGACACAGCCTCTTGCTATGTAGCCCAGGCTGACCTGGGATTTTACCATCCTGTCTGCTTCTTGCAGCTTCCTGCAGGCAAGGATGGCAGCCCTCAGCCACCCACCGTGCCTGCCTCTTCACCACACACAGGAATAAGCCAAGGTGTGTAAGGTGTGTGTGTGTGTGTGTGTGTGTGTGTGTGTGTGTGTGTGTGTGTGTATGAGAGAGAGAGAGAGAGAGAGAGAGAGAGGGGCGGGATTTCAGTGTCTCCTAGGAAGACTGGAAAAAGGTGTGTGAAGGTGGCAAAGATGCCCTAGCTTGTGTCCAGGGCTTCTCCAAGGACCATGTTGTTGGCTTTGGTGCCTAGCTGCAGCCGATCCCCTCCCCAAGGAGAGCAGGCCTCGGGCGGGCAGGTGGTCAGCCCAGAGCTGAGGGGGGCCCATCCTGAGTGCCGCCGGCTCAGCCCTGGCCTGCAGACTTGTAGCCTCAGGTCTGACTCTTGGGCTGGTTTTGATGGGTGGGTGTGATAGAAGGTTTGTGAACTGCACAGGCCCCTGTAATCAGGGCGGGCGCTGACATCCTCCTCAACTTTGACAGCTCCTTCCTTCTCTGTCCTCACGTCAGGCCTTTCTCAACCAGTTGCCCCGCCTCCCTGTCCCCTCCTCCTTGCTGCTAGCCTCTCTCTCTCTCTCTCTCTCTCTCTCTCTCTCTCTCTCTCTCTCTCTCTCTCCCCTTTCATGCTCTTGATCAGTCTCAGATGCCGGGGAATTATTATTTTTTTTTCCCGGGCAGGAGGGGGAGTGTTGCTTTAGGTTTGTGGGTTTGGGCAGGTGTGAGAGGAAGTCTTTTTTTTCCCCCGCCCCCCCCTCTCCCTCTCTCTCTCTCTCTCTCTCTCTCTCTCTCTCTCTCTCTCTCTTTTGTACTGTAGGCCTGTTGCTAATTAATGTTCCCCCATAAGATTCTGTCGGAGTTGAGTAATGTTTTTGATCTTTATGCCTGATAACTGCATACTTAATGAGATTTCAAAGCTGTGAGTGCAGCTTCCTACAATTATTGACAGATGCCTTTTCTTTGCCATTGGGTTCAGCTCCATAAATCCTCCCGCCGTAATGAGGTTGAGCGGTACCACCCTGGCAGTGAGCTAATGAAAGGGGGGAGGGCGCATCGGCGCATGGCTGTCTGACACATTTTTTTCCCTTTAAAATTTACTATGCAGATGTCAAGCTGCGGGGCCGATTACTTCAAACATGCTAATTTTTATCTTGCTTTTGTGTCAGCCCTATTGCCATTAAAAAAAATAAATAAATAAAAGGACTAACCTTCCTGCCCTCCATTTCATTCTTCTTTTCTTTTTTTTTTTTTAAATCGTAATTTTTTTTTTAATAACCCCCAGTGTGTGTGACTGCTGAGGACGTTGGCATGCACATGGCCTTTTCCAGGTATCTGGTGGTGGGATCCGTTTAGGGTGTGTGTGCGTGTGCATGTGTGTGTGTGTGTGTGCGTGCGTGTGTGCATGCGCGCGTGCGCCATGGGAAGGACAGGGGGAGGATAAAGTGCGATTTCCCCAGGCCTCCCGGCAGCCTGCCCTAAGTATGCACTTGAAACGTCTGAGAATTCATTTCAGAGTTCTGAAACCAAATCCTGGTGGAGAAGAGGCTCGCCATGCCAAACAGTCGATTTCCTTTTCAGCGGGCTCATACATCACTGACCCACCCTTTCCCCCTGACAGAATGACATATGTCATTTATCATATGGGCCCCGGCCAGACAGCAGGCAGGGGAGGGAAGCTTGGTTGTCCCCTCCTCCTGCAGTACAGTGGTGGTGGTGGTGGTGGTGGTGGTGGTACAGTGTGGCTTGCTCTCTGGGAGCTCTGCTGATTTGGTGAGAGAGGCAGAGGGAGGGGAGAAGCGAGGCTGCGGCCTGCCCTGTAGGTGGTGGCTGTCTTAGGGGTTGAGTGGCTGGGCATGAGGGCACAAGATGGGTGGCAGCACCAAAGATGCTTGCTGTGTTCCTTTCTGTGATCCCGCCGAGCCACGCTGCTGAGCTTCCGATGGATGCCGTGCGACTATCCCCGTCCTTGCGTGCGTGTGTGTGTGTGTGTGTGTGTGTGTGTGTGTGTGTGTGTGTGTCTCCTTTTCTCTGTTTTCCTCACTTCTTTTCCTTTCTCTTCAGTCCAGAGTGGGGAGGGCAGTTGGCAGGTGTCGCTCAAGCATAGGCCCTGCGTGTGAGGGGCGGGATGAATGAGTTTCAGGGCTCCTGGCTTCACATGATTCAAACGCACGTTATTGAAGATGGATTGTCCTTAAAAAAAGATTGATGGTAGATGCTGGGCTACGGGTGTCGTTTATCATTTTGAATATTATTTAGACTTGCCGAGTAAACCTGTAACTTGAGAGTTGGACCAGCCGGGGCTGGCTATGGGCGTGCATGTGAGTGTGAGTGAGCTTGCGTGTGTGTGTGTGTGTGTGTGTGTGTGTGTGTGTGTGTGTGTTTTATCGATTGGCCTTGGACTCTGATTGCTGCTGAGTAGACAGGAGCCCTACTTCCCCCCCCTGCCGTTTTTATAATAGAGGGCCCCCCAAACATAAAGGCAGGGAAGGGTGAAGTCTTAATTTTGAATAATTTTCAAGGACGTGGGGAAAAAAAAATAAAGTGTCTGTGATTGGCATTAAAGCTAACAAACAACTAACTGTCGTTCTCTCTTCCCCTCTCCCCTCGCTCTGCCTTTCTTCCCCCATAGAGGCAGTCACGTACCAAACATTAAAATATAAACAGAGCAGTAGTTGCTGAAGCCAGAACCCTTGTCTGATTTTTTTAAAAAAACTCTGTGTCATATTATTTTTTTTAAATCTGTATTGAAAAAGCTTTAGCACAATATAACTTTAAAAATATAGCACAATACAACTTAAAAAAATACTGGTTGGCTTGGTTAGTAGTGTGAGAATGAAGTTAAAAAAAAAACACTTGTATGTCTCAAGAATATTTTAGATAAAAAAAAATGATCCTTTGAGGCTTCCTTCCCCCCCCCAACCCCCCACCTCTGCTCCCAGCAGCGTCTTTTTCTTTGTGTCTGCACTCTGTTCTCCGCAGCTGGGCCCCCACCGACCCCCACCAGGACTGATGTGGACAGCTGTTTGCAGGCCCTGCCAGTTAATCATTTCTGCTGCCCTCAAGCTCTGTGCACTGGGACACCCCCACCTACTGGAAGCACTTAGGGACGCAGGCTGGCTTGCCACCGGAGCCCCCAGCGTCTGGAGGGAGCCTGTGGAAGCCCTGCGGCTGCATGGCCTTTATACAAACTGTTCTGCCTTGGAGGTCTTGGTGCCTGGCTCCCTGGTGGAGAAAAGGAAAAGAGGAAGCTGTCTGCCGGCCTCTCAGCTCCTCTCCTCTCCTAAGCCACCAAAGCCGGGATAGCGCAGATTCGGTTGTCAGGAGCCATATTCCTACCCAGTGTGCAACTTTATTTGGGTTTTGCTGGTGGAATACAAGGTTTTGTGTGTGTGCGTGTGTCTTACAGTGTTGCTATCCGTTTTTTTTTTTTTTAAAACGATGGGACAGACAGTTAGATGGAGACTTTTTTTTTTTCTTTCGTCTACAAAAATACAAGAATCTAGAAATTGTGGAGGGGGCAGACTGTACGTGCCTGGAGGATGCTGGGAAGGAACTTCCCGGACATGTAAAAAGTATTGGCATCTGAGAGAAACGGGACTCTGGCTGTGCACCAGCTAACAGGCCTCTGTGTGTGTGTGTGTGTATGTGTGTGTGTGTGTGTGTGTGTGTGTGTGTGTGTGTGTGTGTTTTGTGATGAAACAACTTTTTTTAGCACCCAGACACTTTGCACTGCCCATGGGCATGGCTTAGAGCTTAGGGTCCACTCTGAGGCTGTCCAGCTACTGACTTAACCAGGTAGAGTCAGATCCATCTTTTGTTGGTGCCTGGAACCACATCCAGCTACATCAGCCGCCGCCGCTGCCGCTGCCATCACCGCTGCTGCCGCCGCTGCTGCTGCTGCTGCTTGCTGAGACTTCCTGGAAGAAGGCAAAACTTTGATCCTCTGCCCTTGCACTGGGTGGTGTTGGAGGTAACTAAGTGTACAAGTGCCAGTCTGCAAAAAGGATTGTAAACACCTTTGATACAGGTGCACCCTCTCTTTCCTCCCCTCCCCCATCTCCTCTTTAACTGATTAGGAAAACTTCGCTGTTCATAGGTACAAAGTCCAGTTCAGGTGTAATTGGTAAGGAGCTGAGTGCACTCATGGGAAGAAATCTTGTTTTGTTTTTTGTTCGCTTTTTTTTTTTCCTTATCCCCTTTTTCTCAGTTTTATGGCTGGAGACATGATTTATTGCAACCATCCATCTTGGGGGCTCATCCATCACACCCGGGTTGCTAGGAGATTGTGGCAGCAGCTGTTTGCTCTGAATCAGACAGAAAAGTTGTCAATCATCAAAGGCAGGTGAATAGCATTAGAAACACGCTATTGTCAGACGGAATAATTAATCAAAGAGAGAAAAGATAATTAAAAAGATATGACCCTTGCAAGTACTTGCTCTGGTTTGCCTGGAAAAAAAAAAAAGGAGAAAGAAAGAAAGAAAGAAAAACGGCCTGGTCTTTTCTAGACACTTAAGCAGCTGAGGGCTGATAAAATATGCACTCTGCAGTGCATGGCTTTTAATTAATTGAAAAAGGTTCAACATTCAAAGACGATGCTGGAGAAAAGTCCAGTTATGAGCAGAAGTAATATTTATTGTTTGCACGAAGGGCTTGACACAGAGTCTTAACTTTCTCTTACAAATCTCTGGTGTCTCCCCGGTTGGTAAGGAGGTGTGGGGCTGGGGTCCTCAGGTGGCCACTAGAGAGACACTGATCAGCCTTTCCATGCTCTTGGTCACGGTCACATGACCGCAGTGGGACTCCAGCCAGTTGGGGTTCAGTTGCCTTTCTAGTGAGTCCGAAAGAACCAAATTCTTTTAAGTGCTATGCATCTTATAAAAGCAAAAGGCAGGAGGATTGAGGGACACACCATGAAGTGTCCACCTTTAGAGTCCGCAGAGTGAAGTCCTTGACACTTTACTCATGGCACCCAGAACATACCATTCATTTCCAAAAGCGCTCATTGGAGAATCTCCTTCCGGGTCAGAGAGGAGAAAAAAAAAAAGTCTTCCGGTCAGGGCCTAGAGATCATTCTGAGTGTCCGTGTTTCCTCAAAGAGATGTTCATAGACCAGGAAGTTCATTCTTGCTCTCTCTGAAGCTAAAATATTTCCAGAGGACTTGGGGAAAACGTATTAAAGACGAGATAGAAAGTGGCAGATCTCGACTTGCTTTCCAGTTAAACAGGCTGCAATCCCCGAAACAGATCTACTCTTTTATTTTTGGGTATACTCTGCTTGATTTTTCACACCATTCTCCTCCCAAAGAATAGCAGGACTTCTAAAATTAGCAGAACACAAAAAGGCTTGACTATTAGGATTCATGAGAAGAAAGCAAGCAACCTTTTTTTTTTTTTTCCTAAACAAAACACATTGAGACAGTGTTTTCAGGGCACACCGGATCAGAGCAGTAGTGTCCCCGTCTGGCACGTCCATGTGTGTACAAACGCTGGGGATTTGTCACTGAGAGTCCCACGGGCAGGACACACACAGCCTCTCCTATGACGTGCTCAGAGCCCCACTTTGGAAGATGCAGACTGGGCCTCTCGTGAGAGAGAAATAGACTCAGATAGGCAATCGTATGAGCCTGGGCTGCTGCTGCCCCAGGGGTGGGGGCAGGAGGTGGGTGGGGGGGGAACTCACCTGTTCAGGTGGCTGGAGGCCGTTCCCAGTCAGAACTTGACCTCCAGGGACACGTCTGCTCTTGAGACAGAATCTCCTCGGTGGGTTTCTGGGCTTGCAAGGTATTCTGAGACACTGCCAAGTACCTGTATAGTTTTCTGACCCCAGACCCGTTTGTTGCATTTCCCCTTCCGGGTCTTTTGGCTGCAGTTCTTGCTCTTTACAGACTAGCACGGGGTTACCTGGGCAGGGGAGTCCAGTGGGTGCCCTGCAAGGGTATGAGCAGTCCCTCTGGTGGCTGGAGACTGTGAGGTCTGGCTGTTTGGAAATAGCCCCGGGGGGGGGGGGTAGGCCATTTATTTACAGCCTTGCGTGCGTGCGTGCGTGCGTGCGTGCGTGCGTGCGTGCGTGCGTGCGTGCATGCATGTGTGAATGCAGGTGCCTGTAATGGCCAAAAGAGGGCGTCTGGTTCCTGGGAACTGGGGTTATTACAGATGGTGGTGAGTCTCCCAGGTGCTTGCTCTAGACAGCAATCACACTCTGTCTTGCGCAGTGCACGCCGCTGTCTTCTCTCCAGACGCCGAAGAGGGATTCTGGGTTTTAGTTTTGGTTTTGGTTACCCCCCCCCATCCCCACCCCCACCCCGGAAGACAGGGTTTCTCTGTGTAGCCCTGGCTGTCCTGGAACTCGCCTTGTAGTCCAGGCTGGCCTCAAGCTCAGAACCCAGAGATCCGCCTGCCTCTGCCTCCCAAGTGCTGGGATTAAAGGCGTGCGCCACCGCCACTGCCACCACCACCGCCCCAGCCCCCAGCTGAGGGATTCTTGAGATGTGTCATCTCACCTGGTGTAATAAATGCTGAGGAGGCATTTGCCTAATGTCAAGCGGAGTAATTCCAAAACCTGGCGACTCACAGAGAGGGCCTAGCATGGGACATTCCCTTTGACATATAGATGGGACATTTATGAATTAACATATGAAAGGCCCTCCCTCAACCTTTAATGCTGGTAAAACTAGATAGAGGTCTGCTTTCCTGTAAATGAGGAAGCAAAACCAGTGTGGGTGGGTGGGTGGGAGGGTGGGAGTAAAAGTCTGGGTTCTGGGGAGTTGGGGAGGGGTCTTGTTTTGTTTTGTTCTGTTCTGTTGTTGTTGGTTTGGTTTGGTTTGGTTTTGGTTTCCTGTTTGAGGTCTCATGCCCCTGCTCCCGGGCCTGTTAAAAGTGACTCACTAAAGGAGAGATTTAAAAAAAAAAAAGGGGGGGGAGCAGGCAACAATTTTTGGAGAGGACTTGGTCCCCTGTGAGGTTTGGTAGGGATTCCCCTGATTCCTGGCTTTTAATACAAGCATCCCTGCATCTCCAAGAGACTTGGCAGGTCCCAGGCACCACTGTTATCTTGTGATTGTTGTTGGAGCCTGTTCCTCTCCGGGTGTCCGTGAGTTAGCGTCAGCCTAGGCTGGTCTTTCACTCACAGTGTAGCGTGAAGAGCCTTCTGTGCCAGGGACTAGAGGGGCACTTAGTATCATAGGCCACCGACACACGACACACCAGCTTCCCAGTCAAGTAAGTATGGCTTAGAGACCTGGATGCCACTGTCTCCCGGCTCTTTCCAAGTCCGCGCAGGAGCCGGGTGTTTTATGTAAGTGGCCTGTACCTCCCCGTGAGTAGTTAGGTATGGCAAGCCTGCCCAGACGTCATTTTGGAATTTCCTGTCTCAGCTGCCACAGACTCAAAGCAGGCTCCTCTGCCTGAAGTCTTAAACATACAAGAGCAAGGAGTACAAATTAGCCAGGTTGCCCCACCCCCACCCCCCCTTAAGTGCACAGTCGAAGGAACCTGGTGGCCCAATTTAGTCCCTGAAGCTCATCAGCCAAGGAAGAGCGTTTGAAGGAAGCAGAGTTTAACATGTCCTACAGGAGAAGGTGGGGTTCCTATCAGCCTTTCCCAGGCATAGGGCACATGTGCGCACGTGTGTGTGTGTGTGTGTGTGTGTGTGTGTGTGTGTGTGTGTGTCTTCTCTTCTCCTGCCACTCCGTTTCCTGCCTTTGTATCTGCTCTGGGCCTGGAGTGAAATGGCTCTTTCATATATGTATTAGTGAATACGAAGGCAGCCTAATAGACGAGGCTGCACTGGTGTTATTTTCCCTGGCTCCTCTGTATAAAATAGTAAAAGCGAGCTGGGACTCTTGTTATGTGACAGAGGCTCCTGTTGGGATGCTTACGTGAGCAAGTAATGGGGCTGGTGTGGAGTCAGCTGGGCAAAGGAAAATAAATAAAATAACGGCCATGTTCTTGCCCCTGAGAGCGGGGCTTCATGAGAGCTTGTTCTCTGTGGATCCAGAGCGGCGGAGGATGGTGGAGAGGGTGGCTGTAGAGGGAGGAAAGCATTATCTGGAAACACGTGTACTCGTTCCTTGTGAAAGAAGTGAAGTATTTAACATTTCTCTGAGGAAAACATCTTTCATTACTTGACGTGTTCTGTGGTAATGATTTTTCAGTTCAACAAACAAGCACTTATTAGCGTTCGGCTGAGAACCTGGCTGAGGTGCTTGGCAGGGCCATTTTTAAGGGAGCTGGCGCAGGGGAGGAAGGTGAAGGGTGCGTAGGGTGCGTAGGGTGCAGGGTGCAGAGGGAGAGGCTCGGCTTCCCTGCGTGGTCTTCACGGGGTTCACTTGGCGTGGCCGGGTGGCTCCAGGACCTACTCTCTGGGTTCTCCGAACCTAGCGTGCTTGTCAGGCGGGCGCTTGGGCTCAGGTTGGGGGAAGGTGACTTTGCTTACCGGTTTTGTTGGTTTTGCAACCAAGAGCGAGGGGACCTCTGTGCTCACGGGTTTCCTTAGATGGGTACACGTGGGGAGCTGGGCTGCCCTGTGCCGCCGGAAGTTCGGTTGATGCGGCGTTGAGGATGGTATGGGGTTAGTGTGGAGGACTAATCCTAGGCACGCGCATGGTTTTATGGTAGATTTCATTGTGGTTAAAGTAACGTTGTCCAAGAAAGGGGGCTTAGGCAGCAGAGTCGAGTGAGCCTGTGCCTGCCCAGACTGTCCTGCTCCCTGCCTCCTCCGAGAGATGGACGCATGCGCATCATGGTCGTCACGATGTGACATCCTGTGGATGACGCACAGTTGGGGCCGGTGAGACCTGCTGCGCTGCTTCTGGCCTTTTTTTGGGGGGGGGGGGAGAGTACTTGTAGTCCCTTCGCGTTTCCTGCGGTCCCAACCATACCCACCTTATGAGGATGTAGCCCTCAGCTTTGTTTTGGTCTCTTTCTCTTTCTATTACATAACGACCAGGCTGGTTAATCTGACGGCAGCCCTCGCACAAGATGGCGTTTGTTATATGAAAGCTGAGGCTTCTTGCCGTGGTGCCCATCAAAGCAGGAAGAGTGAGCTGGGGGGCCTCTCTCCCAGGCCTGTGATTCTTGTTGGCCCCCAACAGCCGGCCCCACCACATGGGGAGTTAAGTGCTGTTGAGCAGTGGCTCCCTGTAAGTAGGCTCTCCATCCTTGGGGTGGCTCCCAGATAACAACGGGCTAGGCCCCCAGATGAAATCTGTGTATGGCTTAGCGCATCACTGGTCCACAGGACGTATTCTTGATTTGCATCCGGCAGTGTACTCTTACTTAGTACACGGACATTGGGTTTGATTGACTTTTCAGACCTGGCTTGGTGGTCCCTTCTGCCATGGCTTGGTTAGAGGATGCGGGCACCAGCTGTTTGGTACTTTCCCGGGCGAGCCCTTTAGGCAGCTTCCTTAGAGCCCTGGGACGCTTGGTAGGAGGGCGGCATTCTGGTCTGGTCTGGTCTGGTCTGGTCTGCGTCTCTCTAAATTCAGTTGTGAGGCAGATCGTGCAAACTCCAGATGTTAGAGTCAGGAGGCACACGAGTGACAGCCATTGGGTGGCAGCTGAGGGAGAGGGTCATCTAGTATTTTGAGTGTAATATGTTGCAAGGTCTTCACAAGGGGAGGTCAGCTTTGCCTTCGAGCAGAGACCTCCACTGACCTGTTGTCAGTGGAAACGTTCCTTTCTGGAGGCCCAGCCACAGCTAGCTGGGCAGTGAGAGAGGGAGAAGAAGCAAGTTCATTGCACGGGGCATACTCCCATCATCCTTTGCGGCTGCCCCTTCCCTGGGGAGTCGGTAGCTCCAGTAGCCTGAGAGGCAGGCTTGGACAAGACACACAGGCCACTCGGCCGTTCCCCCCCCCCCAAAGGTACCCAGTATTCTCGTGTGAGAGCAAAGGAACGGACGGTCTACTAAATCAATAGACTGACACTTCACGGCTTGGCCAGGCAGCTCTGACCTCTGGAGGTGGCAGCTGGAGGCTTTGACCACAGCGAGGCAGCGGGTGCAAGCCACTGGCTTGCTTGCTTACTCGCAGCTCTGCGTGGTTTCTTCTCTCCACGACATTTCCAGAGGACACGCGCCTTCTCGGAAGGATTATGACGGAGGAGCACAGGGACCAGTCAAGAAGACGTCAGTTGTGGTGTCACACCCACCAGACGCCATTATCCGCAGGATTGTTTTGGTGATTGCGAGAATACCAATTAATTTAAAAAAAAAAAAAAAGAACTTTACAGCATATATGAAAATATCAGTGATAAACCCGGTAAATAAGGAAGCTATTTTAAGCAACGGAAAAAAAAATGAGTGTCCCTTTAAATTTATCAGTGAACCAAAAATAGTTTATGCTTCACTATGGAAGTGTTTTTTTTACACACACTCTTTTTCTTTGTAGTGCTGGGGCTTGAGGGCGAGAGTTCTAGGGCTGAGGCACACCTCTGGCCCATTGCAAATGTGTTTCTTTCATTTTATTTGTTTCTTTGGTTGAGATCAGGTATCGCTATGGTAGCCCTGGTTAGCTCAAAACACAGGCTAGGACTGCCTTCAGTCCCCCTGCCTCAGCCTCAGAGTGCGTGGGTCACAGCCATCTCTGGCTGCAGGCACATTTGTGGAGGCCCAGTCCAAGTCAGCGCTGGAAGAGAGCAGCACATCAGACATGATTGCTCTCGGAAGCAGGGATCCGAGACCGAGAAACCCATCTCTAGCAAGTCCTGCACCCCATCCCCACCCCCCCACCCCCCCCACCCCCGCACCACAGCTGGCCCGGTTAGTTGGGCCCCGGCTTTGATATCTGCTCTTGCCAGGCGACAGTGAAGTGGCTGGTCCCAGAAGCTCCATGCCAGCCCGCCCTCTCTGGGTGACTGTGCTCTCCTGCCAGCAGGAACGGCCACGGAGAGGCTCCGTTCCTGAGCATCTCTTGTAGTGTGTCCTGGGGATTGGGGGGGGGGGCACAGGGGGGGGGACAGCTTCCATCCTTCGTGACCCAAAAGAAGTAGGAAACAGTTATTTTATTTTATTTTATTTTTTTATTTTTTTTTTCAATTTCAAGTGTGCCTTTTGCCTCCTGGAAAAACCTCCTTCGTGTCTGCAGTCCACACGACATCACGACACTCACGATTCCCCCACCCATCCCCCTTGCTAGGTAAGGTTTCCAGGGAGTTGGAGAGCGACAGGCAGGATTGTCTCAGAGGCCTGGGTGCTATAAACCCCCTGACCTCCTGTGGTACCCACCGGCTGGCGCTGGGTATCCAGGCATCCACAGTGGCCCATGGTTTCACAACACCATGCTGCTTCCAGAGGCTCCCGAGGCCATTTGAGAGTGACCTTGCTCTTGGGAGGAGACTTACTGGGAACTCTCAAGGCCAGGCAGGTGAGGGGGCTTGAGATCAGGTTCCTTTCCTTTTCTTTCCTCCTCCTTTTTTTTTTTTTTTTTGCAAGTTTTATTTTTTGACCCCAAATATTACATTTCCCCAGGGAGGCGGGGAGGGAAAGCAGAGCTGTTAGAGAGAGAGGCTATCCTTTTGGTAACCAAGAAGCAGCTTTTTTTTTTTTTTTGAATTACAGAGGAGAATTTGACCCCTTTCTGAAAGGAAATAGAGGAGGAACCCCGGGTAGGGAAAGGAAGAAAAGCTGATGTTACATTTTCTGTGATTACTCATATCCGAGGCTGGAGCTCCGGGAAGTCGGCTATAATGGAATTTCTTTTCTTTCTTTTTTTTTTTTTCTCCTTTTTGTTTTTTCTTCTGAGTTGTGCCTCTGCCCTTCCTCCCTCTCCTGTTAGAATGAGGACTGGTTTGTATTTGATGGGGGGGGGCGCGAAATACTTTTTTGGGGGGAGGGGGTGGCCGGGACTTGGCGTCTCCTTCTTAGTTGACCCAAAGCTGATGGTCCTGAAGCCAGCCTTGTGGCCCTTGTAATTAATTCTCTTATCCACTCAGGGAGCTGTGGGGCTCAGGGAGGCCAGGAGGGAATTGTTCGCAGGGTGTCCCTGAACCCAGAACTCCTCTGAGCCTGAGTTTTTGACACTAGCCTGTAACTGCAGTAAGCAAACCAGGGACTATAAATAATTCACCTTCAGAGATGGGGGGAAAAAAATCCAAAGTGTCCTAGAGGCTCACAAACTGTTAGGAGCCATTTTATTAGCACTGTTTAAAAATTATTTTTCTTGCTTTCAGTATGTGTGTTTCTGGGAGCCTCGTGCATAACCAGAGACTGAAATCAGAGATGCCTCGGCTCTGGCTGCGTTGGGCAAACATACATTGGATAACCACAGGGTGAGGCCCGTTGCTGGTCCTTGCTTCCTTTAGCTCAGGTCTCCCTGCACCTGAAGATGATAACTGTAGCATTTTGATACAAACACCAACGCACAAGATGCCACTGATACCTTCATCTGGGCGGTCAGAAACTACCATACGCCTGACTGACCTTAGGTGACCAAACCGAGAAGTAATTAGTCGATTAGGGGCGACAAAACTGAGCCTGGACCAGTTCTTCCTTTTTAGTGTTATTTTAGTCTCACGGGGTCTGCCTCTTAAAGGAATCCCATTTTACCTTGCAGTAGATGGGCCCACCAAGCCTTGGAGTCTTTTCAGATTCGATGACCAAGCAGTAAAGTTGGGTTTTCGGCACATGTGGTGTCTGGAAGTTTAAATGTAGGCACGAACGTAGTTCTTACAGGAAGTGGATCCTCCGGTCTCAGGGTGAGATTGGAGGGCCGTGATTGGAAGGCAACTTGCATTTAGGTGACAACTAAAATAAAGGTTTTGAAGGCATGTCCGGAAAGGTGACAGATACCTGAAAGGCTGCCTCGTCAAGGCTCTCTCCCGATTACTGTGGTTCCGGATAATTCCCTATTCTCACGTCGATGCCCCATTCCGTGTAAATGGTATTGTAATTCATCGTAAGTATTTTAAAAGGCAGTCTCATGGACACATCAGGTAGGCCTGACCTGTTCGCATAAGAAGAAAACTTTATAGTTTCTCCTTTCATTTGTTATTGGATTTAAAGGAAGACAGTTTCCGACGAAGAAAGATGGCCTGTTAATTGATGATTTAGCCAGCCGTTCCACAGGCTGGGATGTGTACCGGGCCTTGCGTTTCCACACTGGCCAGCCATACGGAGGAGGAGACTTATGTATGCAAAGATGTCCCACAGGTTGAGCTACATAGACAGGGTCCAGGTCTCAGAAGCTGGACGGTCCTGCGACCTTACAGCACGGGGGAGTTGGCCCTCAGCTGTTGGCCCTGGCTGGCCGGAAGTGGTCACAAGGCCCTCTTGGACTCGACTCTGACGGTATTTAAATATGCCTGGGTTCCCCCAGAGCGCAGACTCAAGGCAGCTGGCCGTGCTCCCCATCTGTAGGCCCGTGCGCTGGACAGGGGAACCCGCCCCTTGAATCTGTTCGTTTCCCTTCCCAGCAAGGTATGCTGGGATTGGACGGGTCCTCCTCTTTACAGGGGTTCCCATCTGAGGGGGGCCCAGTTAGAGTTCTGTTCCCTTTTGACAGAGTTTATAGCGGCATTTTCTTGATTATTCTTGGTGCTCTGCCCATTGTACCATTAGCTTCTTCAGAGGACACAGATAAATAGCTGATAGCCACAGGAACAAAGTGTGAACTGAATGCATTTAATTATTGATAGCTCGGTAGCCGAAGGTTCTGAGATGATGTCCTCCCAGTGCCTCGGCGAGCTGACAGCAGACGTGTTGGTTTGCACGCACAGCCGGGGACCAGGCACTAAGTCACACTCAGGCCGAGAGCACCACTAAGTAGGTAACTCACTCCAGAAACTCACTTCTCTTAACTTGTTTTCCCAACATGACCGGTTTTGTTCTGCACGTTGGAGGCTTTGGTGATTTGTAGGTTTTTGTTTTTCTGTTTTGTTTTTTAAACATGCGATAATGTATAGATTGCCTGCATACTGTCAAACTATTGTTTTTTTTTTTTTAAGTAAACTCCCTGGCCCAGTTAATGTCTATATCGTGTCTTATATGTGTGCACACATGCGTGCAGTAAGTGTGTATATGGCTTTGCGGAAGTCAGGGTTTTTACAATCCTGGTCCTAAAAAAAAAAGGAATCTGAAAGTCACTAGTTTTATACTCAGGTTTCCAAACAGGAAAAAAGCCAAACGCTCCCAAATTTCCCCTCTCCGCCCTCGTTAGTGGCCGGATTAATCTCTGCGCACATGACAGTGAGGACTTAACCATATTTCTCCTGACGTGTGGACACAACCCATCACATTTTCATGTGTCCTCACTTTTCCATTTTGCTTTCTCTCCCGAATGTGGGGCTATGCTTCCCACAGCTGACAACAGACGTGGAAATACCTTGCTGTTCTCAGGCGGCTTGTGCGCTCCTGGGACCGAAAGTTCCAGATCTGAAGGAATTTGACTGACAGGCGACAAAGGTTGCTGTGAAACTCGTGCCCCGCCCCCATCCCCGCCCCCTACCCCGCCTCCCCCCCCCACAACCCCTCCCCCATTACTGTTTGGCTGGTACTGTTCACAGAGATGCTTAATTATATCTTTTTCTAATGGCTTGGACTCTTTTGACATTAAAAAAAAAAACAAAACCAGAAAGAAAAAGTTGATGCTCCCACCATGAGAGCATAGGCATGGAGCGTCCACACGCTAACACCAGCCATACCTCAGGTTACCTTCTGTGTGTGTGAAACACACAGTGAGCCACACTTCTCCCCTGAAGCCTCACTTTTCCCTGCCTTTGCTGATCGGTTCATAATAGTAGGGCATCCGTGAGAACTTAGGGCTGTGTGTGGTTCTGGGAGGATTCTTTTAACTCCCATAACTATTGATGGGGGGGGGCAGCACTCCCAGGGCAGAGCAACCCAGATAAAGACAGCTGAAGCTACCTGCCTTCCCTAAAGTGGCCCATGTGCTCCCATCTCCCTAACAGCAACAAAGACGCTGCTTCCTTGCTGGGCTACCTCAGAGAGGTCAGTCCCTCCCTTGCTGCAGCAGCGCAGGGCATCTGGGCACGTACACACACACACACACACACACACACACACACACACACACACACACACACACACACCAGGCTTGTATGTGTGTAGGTGTTCTCTGTCGCAGCGACATATATGAGGAGGTCCTGAGCGGGTTTGACAGTTAGTTCCTCCGTATATGAAACTTAATGCATTTTAATTATTTTTATTATAAAGGCCATAATTTGCAGGATAGAAAAATCTAGGAGAGTTCAAGGACACACAATTAATGGAGGAATATTCGTTCAACCCCAGTTCCCTGTGCCCCTTGTTAGGGGTGTTGCCAGTTACCTTCTGAAGGCATAAACATGCATGTATGTTCTGAGGTGTGCCTTCCTGGTTAATATGCACTGACATCTCAGGCACCTCCCTACTGTTTGTTTATTTATTTATTTATTGTACACACAATTAAAAGTTACAGTTCATCCGCAGGAAGGATGTATGGATGACGCACGCGTGATGTAGAAAACGAAGCAGAATTTGGAATTTCAGAATCTGTGTGGCGGGTGCATAGGTGACCTTTCAACTTTGCTAGGCTTGTTTGTTTTCATGATAAAACGGGGGTGGGTGGGATATATATGCTTACTCACCATCCTGAGTTATAATGTGTGTAATACATATCATACAGAGCTGTCTCTTGCTTTTTAATGGTGCCATGTTACTCCTATGTATGAAGTTTTTTGTTTTTGTTTTTTTGGTTTTTTTTTTTTTTTTTTTTGAGGCAGGGTCTCACTACCTAGCACCGGCTTGCCAGGAACTATGAGTTTTTGTTCGTTTGTTTGTTTGTTTTGTTTCATTTTGAATTTTTGAGACAAGGTCTCATTACACAGCCCGTAGTAATTTAGGGTTCACTGTCCTCCTGCCTCAGTGCCCAGAACTATGGGACAGCAGGCATATGCCACCAGGCCCAGTATGACTTACTCAGTCAGTAAACACGTTGAGTCACATAGCCACAGCCAAGGACCTTCTGGGCATGCCTTTGCGATACAGAATCCTAGAGTCAGAATTGTTAGCAGAAAAGATGGGTTTGGTTCTTAAAAGAACGTGTGCAGGACCGCCCCTTCCATTTACCGAATGTGTGCGTATGTGTGCACATGTGTGCACGCGTGCGCGCGTGTGTGTGTGTGTGTGTGTGTGTGTGCACACGCGAGCGCGCGCACGCACGCACTCCTGAAGCCCCAGCCCTCAGCTCGTTCTAAGATTCCAGCCAGAGACCCCCCTCCCTGGAGCTTAGTGTGGGTTCCGCACATCTCTGTACGTTTAAAAAAGGGGTCAGGGGGGCGGGAGGAGAGAAGGATGTGAAATTTGAATCTTTTTATGAACTTCAGACTTCGTGGGCTTTTTGTTGTTGTTGTTGTTTTTTACTTTATTTTATTTTATTTCCCCTGGGCTTTTTTGTTTGTTTGTGTCTCTGGGTGACTACAAATAACTGGGTTGAAGTTCACACGAGCGCAGCCCTTTCTGCCTGTGACACAGACGGTTTCACTTGGTGGACAAGGAAAGATACGAAGTGGGAAAGACACCCGTGTAGGTTCTCGTGGGAATTTCCCGCTCATCCCACCTGGCTGGAAACCTTCCTCTGGGGCTGGACCATGGCAGACCGCTCGCTCCATCAGCATCTTCATCACCCGAGGATGCTCATGGAGACCAGCCGCCAAGACAGCCTGGCTCTCTAACTCACTGGATGTTACCTTTGTCAGCTCCTGCCGAGTGCTGCAGAGGTGGCTGGCTCCTGCGTGTAGCTTCGCAGATAACGACCATGGGGTGCTGCAAATGTCCTTTTGGGTTTTGGCTGAGTAATATTTAAGGATTTTTGAAAGAGTGACTTAATTGTGTTTTTATGTAATTGATGGCATTGTAGTAAAATGTATCAAGACACAACATCAGCGTTTTTCTAACTGTTCCTTGGAGAAAAATCTGTTCATATGAAAATGGTTCCTTCGCTTTCCACTCGTGGAATTGGGGAAAAATGAAAAATCGTTGGCTTCCATCGAATCACTGCGCCTAGAAGATTCTCTCATTTAAAAGTGCTTCCCCCCTGCCCTCCCATCCCCCCCCCCCCCCCGCTGGACATGGCCTGGATACTGTAAGGGTACCTCCTGGCTGTGAGTTGGCTTGTCCCTTGTTCTGGAAGGAAAAGCCATGGAACCTGAGACCCTGCTGTGTTAGATTTTCCTGCTGGACGCGGCTCTGCCGGCACATTTCTGGAAGCTTCTGTATGCCCACAGGTCGGCACGTGCTGGGCCCCAGACTGAGGGCCTTCCAGCTGGGGGACTCGACTTGTGCAGACTTCTTGCCCCCATGGCCTGTTTTGGGTTTGGGAGATGGCCGCGTATAAAGCTATGTCTCCACAGTGCCGGTCTGAATTTCAGGTCCACGTCACCTCGCTTGCTACTGTAGAAATCAGGGCATTTTAATGCTTACTGTTAGCTTTCCCCAATTTGACGTGGTTTGTTTATATGGGAGAGTTTGCCCACATTTTAATTCCTTCCTTCCTTCTTTCTTTCTTGAGTTGCACCATGTAGCTCACTCAGGCTGGCCTTGAACTCAGGCCTCCTCCTGCCTCAGTCTCCTTCGGTGCTGCTGGGGCGCTCTTGTTATGCCGGCGCTCCCAGGCTTGGTGCTTTGATTACGTTTCAGATATTACTGTATTGATTCAGTTCTGAAAAAAATCAAACTGTAATCACCAGAAATTAAAACAAACAAACAAAAAATCCAAACCAAAAAAACCCCAAAAAACCAAAAACAAAAAATAAAACAAAAAAGGAGCTCAGAGCTGAGTTCTTTCGACACGTGCATAAGGCTGTGGCTTCCACTCCTAGCCACCTTTCTTTCTCGTCTTATTTTAAAACAAGTATGTTAACTTCTTTCTGTCTCTTGTTTTTTCTCTCCTCCCTCCCTCCCTGCTCCCCGCATTCCTTCCTTCCTTTCTGGGGTTGCAGAAGGCCCTGCATGTACACGCTAGGCCAGCACCATGTCTCCAGTCCCTCGGTTAATTTCTAATTACGGAAAACTCGCAAGCCTGCTAAATTAAATTGTAATAGTAGTTGTAATAATAATAATAATAATTGTAATTATAATGCTTTGAAAGTACCATTGGTCACCCTCCTGGTGGCCACACTCTGTGTGTTGCTTCCTGGAGTCCTGTGTACTCCCAACACCCGGGGCTCTAACCACTGCAAACGCACGCCCAGGAAGAGAGCCTGTGTGCAGTGGTGGGTGTCACCTGCATGTGGCGCTGAGGGTGTCCCTCATGGCCTGGCTCCCATAGGCCTTCGGGAGGAGGCGGGGAGGGTCCTCTTACTGAGTCAGCCTGTGTGTCACCAGTGTGATGCAGTGGGGTTGCCCCTGGTGGGCAGGGGAAGAGAACCCCAGGAAGACACTGCCGCAACATCTGCAGCCTGCTGTGCTGCCGTGTGTGCATGTGTGTGTATGTGTGTGTGTGTGTGAACAGCAGGTCCAGATGTACAGTCGCAGCTGCAGCCTCCGCCACCGTGTGGGGGAGCACACCTTCCTTAGGTGTGTGACAGGACAGGAAGGTGACTGCATGGAGTCTTCTGCTGTTGGCTTGGAGACTACAGTAGCTCTGCCCTGACGCGTCCGAGGGCAGCCTGTAGCTGCTTCCTGTGAGCTGCCTGGGACCCTCTCTCAGAGCATCTCAAGGGGCTGGCTGACAGGAAGTCACCTGGGTATCATAAACCAAGCGTGCAGAGTTTGCCAGCACTGAGTCCTCACAGGGAGAACAAGAGAAGCCGCAGTGAAAACGGAGGAGAGAAATACGCGTGTTGATAGCTCGTGTTTGGCCTTAACTGGCACAGCTTGTGTGCCTTGATGTCTGAGAGACGTTTTGACGTTTCATAATTAAGCCTCCTTACAGGAGCTTCTTGAATAATGTTTGTTTTCTAGTTTTCAAGGACCCCTCTGCGTCAACAAGCCACTGGTGCAGAGGCTCACAGACGCACCCTTCCCAGGAATGCCTAGGGGACCTGGTGGCAGTGTAGCAGTGGCCACCCCTCAGTCAGACTTTTGCCATCTGGCTTCATGGCTAGACGTTCGCCCGATGGGATGGATTATCTCAGCGTTCAAGAGCAGGATGTGTGTGTTTGAAACAATTTCCACATGTTCTCAATTCACTATTGCCTGAACCAATCTAAGGTGGTCCATGTAACACAAGGGTCACACACACACACACACACACACACACAGGCACACGCGCACACAAACACACACACAGAGGCACACACACACAAACACACACACACAAGTACTCATGAGCTCGTGCACACACACACACATACACACAGGCACACACACACAGGCACATGCGCACACAAACACACACACAGAGGCACACACACACACACACACACAGGCACACGCACGCGCATTTTAATAGGGAAGAGGAAAGAAATAAGTCACGCCACGGATGCTTATCTCCTCTGGATGGCCATCTCTGTACCTGCGGGGTTTCCCAGATCTCTCACAACAGGATTCTCAGGCTTGGCGTTGATGGCGCAGGAGAGGTTCAGCAGTCTGGCGGAAGAGAAGCACTTAGTCACTCATTCAGAGATGAAGCCCTCCCTCCCGTCTTGCCCTCAGTCACACGACACAGCCCCCCCCCCATGTCCTAGCCTGATGCCTGCCTGGGGGACCCCTGAGTCCCCCCCCCTCCCGACCCCAGCCTTCTCTCTGTGTACGCTTAGCGCTGGAGGGGTCTGTGACACTCCAAGCCAACTGAGAGGCTCCAAACTGGGCTTAGTACGAGGGAACAGAAGAACCTTCCGTAGATGGCTAAGTTTTGTTTTGTTTTAACGCTTTTAGGAGCTGCGTGTGGTGGGTCATGCCTGCAACTTAGCAGGCAGGAGGAGGCCAAGGCAGGAGGCTCTTAGACTAGCTTGGAGGACATAGTGAGACTTATTTTAAAAAATTGGGCGGGCAGGGGGGCGGGGAACCCCAGGAAGGTCTCTTGGGAGCATCACTTTGGTGAGTTGTGATTTGTCTGAAGATACCTGTGCCTGCCCATCACTGTTGTGTGCACGCCAGCCTAATCAAGAGCATGCCCCTTTCTGGATTCGTTTAGATATCTTAGAATTTAAGCAGATATCAAAGGTCTGGGGGCATGGACTATAAAAATATTATTTGTGTATATATATATATGTGTGTGTGTGTGTGTGTGTGTGTGTGTGTGTGTTGCCCTTCAGCACCACTCTTTTACATCCTTTATGAATTGAAAAGTGCAAGACATTGATCGATCAATCGACTCCATCCTGGGTGTGACTTTAAATACCTACTGTCACAGAGGATGTGTCCTGACTGGTCCCCGTGCTCGCTAGCCATCTCTCAGTGTGACCCTTCCGGAGGGGAGCACAACCCCGCGTAGGACTCAGTAGGAAACTAGAGATGAGACTATTCAGAGCAGTCCTGGGAACAGCCAGGCCTATGGCCCCGTTGAACCTGTCACCAAATCCCGTCTGTGGAGATCAGCCCCCTGCAACTGGGGATGCTTTAGATTCCCAGTGGCGCGGTCCAGAACATGGGTGGTCCGAAACATGTGTGGTCCGGAACATGTGTGGTCTAGAACATGTGTGGCCCAGAACATTCACGGTCTGGAACATGTGTGGTCCAGAACATGCGCAGTCCAGAACATGCTTTTGAATTGCACCTGGCCGTGGCTTCATTACAGCATCCCATAAAGCAGTGACTGAGATCATTCTAAGTGGACATTTTCTATCAAAAAAAAAGGGGCAGACCAGATCAGAAACCATTTTAAACCGCCCCTCCCCGTCCCCATGAGGACGTCACAAACATCTCCCAAAGACGGCTTCAGAGCATACAGCAGATCTGTCTCACCCGTGGCCTCAGGAAGGTGCCTTTTATGGATTTTTTTTTTAAAGTGGGGCTACTGCAGGGAATTAGCTCTGTGCCTTGCGTGTGCTCAGCTGTACCCTAAGTCCTCCTTTTAGCTTCGTGAGAGGGGCTCCACTAAGCCACTGAGGCTGACTTTGAGCCCCTCTTCTTGTCCACGCAGGCCTTGAGTTGGTGGTGGCTCTCCTGCCTCTTGAGAGGCTGGGCTTGCAGGCCTGTGTTATTAGGCCCAGCACGTATTTTTGTTTGTTTGTTTGTTTGTTTGTTTAAAGGTTAACTCAGATGATACACACACAATGGAATATCACAAAGCATTGCGAAGAAAGGAACCGCACACAGGACGGACGGGTGGGTCTGAGAATGAGAAACATGAATAGTCAAAGCAAACCGAAAAAGACGATTCACAGCCGGACAGTCACTTTCTTTTTCTTTCTTTCTTTCTTTCTTTCTTTCTTTCTTTCTTCCTTCCTTCCTTCCTTTCTTTCTTTCTTTCTTTTTTTTATGAATCTCGGAAACAAATACAAATGGCAGCATTATATTTTTTGGTGGGTGGGGTCGGGGGAGGGGTTCGTGCATTCCCCACCTGCCGGAAGTGCCCTGTGTTTGATTCTCAAGTTGGCGAGAACTTGGTTTGTAGAAATTCGTTGTCTTACTCTGCTCAACAACCCACATAAAACGGTCTGTTTATTTTCCCGCTTCTTCCCTTTTTTTTTTTTACCCTATTTTCTCCCTCTTTCCTTCTTTCCAGGAGCTCCCCCCACCCCCCACCCCCGAGACAAGGGATTTCTCTGTAGTCCTGGCTGTCCTGGACTTGTTTTCTAGAACTCACAGAGATCCGCCTGCCTCCCTGCTGGGATTACACACCTGCCGCTTTCTAGGATCTTCCTGGAATGCCAGGCAGGCCTTGAACTTGACACGGGATCACAGGCAGGCACAGCCTCTGGAGCCTGCTCCCACAGGGCTAGGCCCCTCTGTTACACAAGCACTGCTTCCGGGTCCTGTCTGCCCTTCAGACCTTACGTTTCCAGCTCTCAGCTCTGATCTCTGAGCCACGCCGTAGGATTGAGTGATAGTTTTGGGGAGGGGGGTAGTTAGTAAATAAGTCTTCCAGGTCCCCTCTTTCAGCTGGTGGTTTTACCATGAGGAGGGATGCAAGGGAAAGATCCCTACAGTCTCTGGGACTATATCCTCAGAGTCCGCGGACGTCAGCTAGTTAACGAAGCCAGCCTTCCCACTGCAGCAGCTAGGGTCTTAGCAACGGGAGTGGAAGCCTGCATTCAAAGCCTGCGTGGTGAGGCATGCCCACAGTCCAGATATCTGGGCCACAGGAAGGCGGAGGCTGAAGGATCTTGAATTCCAGACCAGGCTGGGCTACCTAAGGAGACCATGCCTTGGGGAGTTAAAAAAAATATATATATAGCTGTGCTGTGCTGCAGTTTTACCAACATTCGGAGATGCTCACAACAGGCCTTTTCACTTTAATGTGCTTTGAATTTTGTGTGTGTGTGTGTGTGTTTCACATCGTAATTCTAATATTTATTAAAAATAATTATAAAATCCCTGGCGGACGCTTCACTTACTGGAAGCAACAGTATTTGAGCAAAATGCTTAAAGGAAAAGAAAGGCATCTTCTGTATTTTCAGCTTAGAAGGCTTCTCTGTTTACAGCGTTTCTTTTTCTGAAGCCACGTACATACTCTTGGCAGTTGCTTTTCATGGCCTGTTTGTTTTCGTGGCTGTTGCTATGTTGTCAGGTGGCGACCCAGAGCTTAACCACTCTTTTGGGTCTTTTTTTTTTTTTTATTGTTGTTGTTGTTGTTGTTACAGGGAGTATAAGGTTTGGCTTTTCACAGGACACGGTTCTGCTGCCCGTTTTGGATCCTGATGGACACACCCCGGCCAGGGGGCTTGTCAGGTCTGCAGTGTCCAGAGCACGCAGTTGTCTAGAGTGAACACCCTTAGGAGTGCTGAGCCATAGAAGGGGGCGGGGGGCTGTCAGCGGGTTGTGGGCCCACCGGTTACGCCACAGCCTGGGGCCGGGCATCTGCTGCAGCCTGGGTCACATCACATCTTTTCCTCCCGATAACGGAGGGTTTTTTTTTTTTTTTTTTTTTTTTATCATCTGGAGATGGAGAGTTAAGATGCTTTCACTGAGTCAACTTCCCTCGAAGTTTCAAAGCCAGAGTTGGGATTATGACATAATTGTTTTACATGTTGACACCGCCTCTTATCATAATTGTTTTGCATTGTTTTTGATAAAGGGATAAAAATAATAGGCGACATTTGAGAAAGTGGAGGGACTTTTTGTTCTTTTATTCATGATACTAAAAATTACCCAAAATAAGATATTTTACGAAAAAGGGATTTTGTTCCAGAAGTGACTAATTTAAATCACTTTATACAATGAACTTGCTAATGATCCTCAGTCGCGAAGAGCTTAATGCTTTTATACTGTTATCATTTTTTATGAATAGAATTATACAAAAAGTTTCTATTGTGTAGTACAGTGACTTTCAGTTTCGCACAACCATCCTTTATCAACAGATGGCAACCAGCACATGAAAAATAATTAAAAAATAAAATGAAAAGAAACCAAGAATGAATTAAAGTGCTTCTTTGCGTTCTGATCTGCATTTTTGGTTTGGAATTTTTATGGTGAATTGCCATATTATCTGTTATATCAGTTTACAATGAGGCTCCTATCAGACATAAAACAGATTTATAACACCATTAAAATACAATATCAAAGAATGAATAAGCAATTCAATAAAATTACAATAACACAAAGATAAAATGAAAGCCTTTTCAATAACAGTTTTATGCAAGAACATTTTGCAGATAAATATGTGTTTATAGATCTTTTAAATGTACATTTATTATAGTGTTCCTAATAGAGCCACAGGGGTTAATTTTTCCTGTGTGTTGTCTTTTATAAGTGGTTTAAAAGCTAGCTGCAAAACTCTTCAATAGATTGTTTTGAGTCTTCGAATTGATTTTGGTAAAGGGAGCTTTTTACAGTCCTTCAGTCCACTGTTCACACACAGACCAGTCAATATGGCTGGGCCCCCATGCTCCAGGGGTGCCTGGAGGCTTCCCCGTACCCCCTGGGACCTGGGCATCAAAGAAACGGGGAAGGAAAAGTTTATAAATGAAGTTTTATTTATTTATTTATTTTAATTTGAGCTCTTTCCACCTCAGATGCTCAGGCCTGATTTTCAGAAAAAGGAAAAAAGGGAAAAAATGGGGGTGGGGGGGGGGGACAATGGCAGGCTTCATTCTAGGTAGTAAAAGAGCACACAGTGGGGACAGCTGTCGTGTCAGTGTCACCCTGGCTGTTCTGGTGTTTTCCCACCTCCCAGGCTCTGCGGAAGTAGTAATGTTGGGGTTAAGTGAGAATAAGAGGTGTGTGTGTGTGTGTGTGTGTGTGTGTGTGTGTGTGTGTGCCTGCTGTATTTATGCTGGACCTGGCCTCGTATGTCTTAATTAAGCACCTCATTTCTTCTCTTTGTTTCCTATACCAGATGGGTGTTAGCTGGGTTTAAAAAAAAATACCTTTAAGGTGCACGGGTAGCGAGGGACAGGAGACATGGGTAATGATGTCAAGATCAGGGGCAGTTACAGGACTGGAGGATCTGTGCCCCAGCTCTCTTCTCTCTCCTCGGTGTAGGACAGCCACCCTGAGACATCTGGGTTCTGAGACTACAGCACATCTGAGTTTTCATGGGTGAGGGGACTCTGGCTGAGACTGGGGCATGCCCACTGTTGTGGAGGGAAAGCTGGTTATAAAAAAAAAAAAAAAAAAAAAAAAGCAAAACAGGGCTGCTGTAGATGAGTGGGTAAAAATTCCCCCAGGAGAAATTTTATCATCCCCACGCCCAGTGCCTGAAAAAAAAAAAAAAAAAAAGAAACCCAGAGTATCCCCCTTAAAACTCTCACGGCCCCTCCTTTGTTGTAATTCCTGTGAGCATCACTGGGACCATCTTTCAGGAATGCTAGAAAGTGCCAGGCCCTTGCAGATCGCTTAATGTAGAGTAGGTTGTGCTGGGGAATAAAGGTAAGCAGGGAATATTTGGCCTGAGCATATGTGACTCAAATAATGGAGAAATAAAACGGGAAATGACTAGAAAGACGATTCAGTGACACAGCACACAGTGAGCGGGGTGGGGAGGCTTCTCCTCCTCCTCCTGTTCCTCCTCCCTCTCCTCCTCCTCCCCCTCCCCTGCCCCCTCCTCCTCCTCACTATCCTCCTTCTCCCTCCCCACCCCTCCTCCTCCCCACCCCTCCTCCTCCCCTTCCACCTCCCTTTCCCCCCTCCTCCCCTGCCTCCTCCCCCTCCCCCTCCTCCCCTGCCTCCTCCCCCTCCCCCTCCTCCCTTTCCTCCTCCTTCCCCTCTTCCAAGCACTACTTTAACAGTTCCTTCCCCAATAGCCCTGCTTCTCTCCACCACGAAAATTTGGAATTTTTGCTTTTTTACTCTCTTATTTCCTTTCTGTTCCAGAAGATGTTAGTGCACGCGCCGCAGAGGCTGCCGCAAATAGCACGCTTTTCCCCCAGCCCAGGCTGTTTGATTGCAAGGGGCTTGATTGCATCATTAGTCCTGAAGTGCTATGCTCAGTGAAACGCGCCAGCATCTTGGACATTAAAGTGGCATCCTGTTGTGTATGAGAGAGGCCTCGCACACGCCACTTCATCTTGCAAACCTGCCTTTTCCCCCCAGAGTCTCCAAGCAGCATTAGGTAAACAATTACAGGCGATGACTTTGGAGGTGCCCCGTCTTCCCCTCCCTTAACTCAGGCAGAGGAGCCTTCTTGGGCTGAGATACAGTGGAGTTCTCACAGGCAGGCGTTTTTGGAGAGTTGGGCACATTGTTGCCCCTGGAAAGAGGCAGGGGTGGGGCGGGGAGGGGGTTTTTACTTGCGGGGAGGGGGATAACAGGGAACTCCTTCCTCCCCTCCCCTCCATCCCAAGCTGTGCCTGGCGACGTTACTGCTGCTTTTGTAAGGGGGGCCCTTCTGAGGTTCCTCCTGCACGCTAGGCTTCTAGGCTTTTCCGTTCACATGATATTTATTTCCTTCCCTTCCCCATCCCACCCGAGGTGGAGGTCTCATTTTATATAGCAGTAATTATCACACCTTGCCACTCTCTCCTAAGTTGCCACTTGATTCCTGCTGAATGGGTAAAAGTGACAGAGCCCTTCTCAGTGGGGGGAAAAAATGGTCCATGTCTCTTTAAAGTCTTTGTCCGGCTGGTTATTTTTTATATGAGCTCAGCTCACATCACTTTTTATTAGCTTAATAAATCACCTTTCTTGTCAATCAAGCAGCAGAGAATAATTGGATATGGTTGAAGCCTTGCGTGATGGATTATAAATCATTCAAGATTAAATTAAAAGATAATGCAGAAACTTAATGGTTTGTGTTTTGCAGTCTAAATTGCCTCCGAGCGCTGCTGTTTGCAGCTTTATTGCTAACCGTTTTTCTTTTCACAAAACCTTTCTGATTTTAGCCCCCTTTTATTTCTGTTTATCATAATTCCGGTTGTATTTCTCATATTTACCTTTCGGTGGCTGGCCCAGCCACGCTGGGTGGTGAGGAGGGTTCAAAGCTCAGCTGCCCTGCTGCTCCTGGGTGCCAGGTAGGAAGGGCCTCATCTCCAAGGCCTGGGATGTGCCTTGTCATCCCGCACTGTGTCTCTCCCCTTCCTCAGGAGCAGGGCCTTCAGAGCCTCCCAGCATGCACCACGGAGGAGACGTGGGCATAGCAGACATAGCTAGGAACACTGGTGGCACGTGGGAGTAAAGAGGGTCCGGTTAACATTGAGGAGGTTGGTAACTCTCAGGAAGGGTAGGCATATTTAGAGCTCAAGTTTAAAAAAAAAAAAGAGAGAGAAGGACAGAGAAAAGTTGGGGGTGGGGGTGGGGATGGCAGGGGGTGGGGTGGGGTGGGGGTGGGGAAGATGTAATTGTAATGCGTA
Source organism: Acomys minous (assembly GCF_964271855.1). Lineage (NCBI taxonomy): Eukaryota > Metazoa > Chordata > Mammalia > Rodentia > Muridae > Acomys > Acomys minous. The sequence continues at coordinate 3,023,745 of NC_140502.1, read as the reverse complement.
TGAGTTACTTTGTAGGTCGGTGATAAATATTGTCCAGTTGAGCGTGTTAGAGGCGGCTCATCCGGGCACACCGCTGTGCGGCGGCAGTGCCTCTTTTCCCATCCTGTGTGCCGGGCTTAAGTGTCTAGTCTAGCAGGTGGCTGGTGATGCCCTCCTCCCCCCTCTCTCATCGTCATATTTCTTTCCTCTGTGTCTAGCCCGTGCCCAAACTGTAGGGGACAAACAAAGCAGTCAAGATCAAGGGCCTTCCTCAGGGAGGCTAGCATCTTCTGCGTCCCTGGAACTTGACTTGGAGGCAGGACCGCGAGCCCAGAGCCCACCTCACTCCTCCTGATTTCTCTGTCTGCTCTTCTAGACGGCCCCACAGGGCCACATGCGAGGGGTCTGAGGATGACGGTGATTACAGCCCAAGGTTCAGTCCTGACGGTTAATTTCTCCCATTCTGGCTACAAAGTTAATTAATGTAATCTAACACATCTCGAGGCAAAATTAATGCGCTCAAGATATGAATAAAAATCCCAATCTTTTTGCAAAAATACAGATCTGGTCCTTGGAACAATCCACAATCACTCAAATTACAAGTTCCGTACAAGAACGGAGAGAAAAATGAGGGGGGCCCCACCAAGCCCTCTCATTAGACCTGATTCGGATGTGTTTGAAACCCAGCCTGGGGAGGGTCACACAGAAGGAGGTGAGGAGCCCCCCCCCCCCCACGCAGCTCAGAGAGAGACTGCATTTGACGTGCGAGGGCCACAGAGGCGAAGATGGTCCACCTGTCTACTGCAGCGTCTCCAGGCTGTGCACGGAGCATCTGTTTCTATGGGGACTGTCCTGCCCTAGCACATCCTCTCCTGCTTGGAGAAAGTGTTGGTCCCCCCTGTCTGCGGCCTTGCTTGGCAGAGGAGGTCGGTGTGGCTCAGGAGTGGTGTTAGCGGCTTTCCTGCAGGTTGTGGCCTTACGGGCCGGAAGCAACCTTCCTGGCTAACTGGGATGTTGAGGATACAGCCTCCTGGCATCATGTGTCAATCACAGAGCATCTTTCTCTTGGGTTCTGTGAGTTGATGGCCACACAGGAAGCAGGCATGTTGCGTAGGTATGAAGGAGGGACATATCCCAGGGGGCAGGACAGGTGTAGAAGGGACAATGACAGGGACAGGGCTAGGCAGGGAAAGCCCCAGAGGCACAGCAGCAGCCATTCATTTGCTGCAAGGGCCTTGCTGGTGGGGTGGATGTGTCGGGCCAGCA
>NC_140502.1:2957500-3017500 GCF_964271855.1 Acomys minous | reverse complement strand
GTCCAGGACAGCGCTGCTGCCAGTTCCTGGGAGTGAGATAGAAAGTCCCTAGGAGGTCACGGGCTGGAGAACGTGGACGCCATGTGCATGCGCACCGAATAAGACGGGAACGTGGGATGTGATAGGTTCCTTGTCACAGAGGGTGAAGGAGACCGAGGTGAGGGTGCCCTGCCCGCAAACACCCAGCATGCCACTGGTAGGTCTGGAGAGCCTCCTTTGCTCTCCGGGCCACAGCATCTGATGTTTTGCGACAGAAATCAGGTTCGGGTGACTTAAGACAGTGCTGGTTTTTTTCCTACACTGTTTTCCCGCTTGCACGTCCCAGCTTGGAGACTGCTTCCAGATCTTTCCTGACCCCTCTCCCCCTCCAGTGTGCCAAAACACAGAGATGTGCATATATGATTCACACGTAACGCAAGCAAGAGAGTCTCAGCTAGGTTCTGGCACCCCACCAGCTCTGACTCGGGCTCCCCTTCTTGCTGAGTTGACTCAAGGGGTCTCTTGTCCAGCCACCTCCCTCCTGCAGGAGAATTCTGAATCTGGCCCTCCGCCTCTGTCTCTCCCATCTTTCCGTTCTGGCACTACCCACCCACCAGCCTCACTCTCTTGGGTGGCAGCCTCGTATCTCGTTACCGGAGGGCAAATGGCTCCACTTTCCTTTAGCAATCCCTGAGCCCTGTCCCTGTGTGGACGCAGAGGTCCAGCAGGTGATAAGCGAGCCCACTGTGTGTGTGTTCACGCCTTGTAATGCTCCAGTCAGCCCATGTTCCAGAGGCAGCTGCACTAGCAGCAGGCCCTGTGAGCAAACAGCTCCGAGGTCATAAGGTCACAGAAGCGCGAACCCTTGGCTTGGCCTTGGAGATGGTGGCAGACCGTGGCTGGGCCCTGAGCAGAGAGAAGGCTCTTAGGTAGCCCTCGTCCTACCATTAATTAAGGTGCTCACGTGTAGCTCTTTTTCTTTGGTTCTGGTTTTTGTTTTTATTTTTTGTTATTTTTTTTTCCCCCTCTGTCAAAAGACATTTTGGACTTGATGCATACCTGCAAGGATCTTGCCACCTCCTTCTGTTTAGTGATGTCCTTTCAGGCCAGGGATCTGGCTCTTTCTGATGGATGGCGTGTCGCTGATCGCTCTTCTGAGGCCAGACCATTGACTGGGAAGAGACGGCAGCGGGGCAGGTCCCTGGCACATGGCGGGTTGATACCTCACTGTCCCTGATCCACACACACAGTTACTGCCAACCACGAGGCTAGTTATCTGTTACTGTTAGCCCTGGGTACCCACGGAAGAAGCAAACTAATAGCACCCAAGCCTCTATTTCTAGAAACAGATTTATCAGTCTACACCGGGAAAAGGGTTACAAGTTCTTGGCCCAGTGCACCCTAGACTGGGGACCGCCCCCCGGGGGAGTGCACCTTAGTTGCATTTACCATGCCTGTTGGGTAAACCTTCTGTTGTGTATTCCCCACCCCCCACCCTTAGCGTGTCCTGATTTTGGACACACAATAAACCCTACCTGTGATTTTTATCTATCCACGGTCACACCTCTCAGCTCTGATTGCAGATGCTCGTTTGTTTTTAAGACTCTGAGCTGTAGGGCAGGCCAGGTCCCATTGTTACCTAGCGTGGCCAACGCAGCCGCAGCCCACCGCCGACACATGCAAGCTGCCAGCCACACCTGTGTGTCACTGCCGTGGGAAGGGGCCCCGAGACTATTGGAGTGGGAGGCGCAGGGTATTACGGATTTCAATTCTGCTTTATTTTCAACTTGAAATGGAGGAAAACAGACAAAAAACAAATAAGAAAGCTAAACAGTTGCGTGAGAGCTAGCAATTTGCCGGGCTTCCCATGACAGACACTACATTATCATAATTGTCTCTTCTACATGATAGGACAGAAAAATAATAATGTCATTTTATTTATAGCTGGGGTGGCCCCTTTATGAGAGTCATACAAGTTTCTGCCAAGTGGAGTAGGTCAAATGACATCTTTTGATCAGGCCTGTCCAAAGAGATCAAAGATGAATGGCACGTATTGGATACTCAGTGACAGACCAAATCTACAGCAGAAATAAGGCTGCCAGAGCCTGCCAGTTACCCATTAAAGCCCGCCTCAGGAAGGCAGCCTGCTTGACACATTGGCCGAACACCTAAATCAGCCAAGCGCCGGGGCTAAAATTGTGTATTATCATTGGAAATGGCTATTATTTCCTCGGTAACATTTGTGTTAAGGCTTTGTTTGTATACGACTGACCCACCATCCAAAGTGGAGTTTGAGGGAGGCCAGGCCAGGCCAGGCCAGGCAAGTGGCATCTTGGTGTTGGCCACGCGGTACCTAGCTTTAGTTGTCAGATCCCAACAGGTCCGCAACCCCGGCGGCTCTTCCTGCAGCTTGGCTGAGAGGATGGGCCAGGGCTCCTTGTCACAGCTTCTAGGCTTTCCAGAGTCACAGTATTGTTTCAACATTTCCTCTGCCCAGCCATGTGCACTTGGCTCCATCACAGGCCACACAACGCCCAGAGCCTTCGCTGAATATAGGTAGGAATAGGGGCAGACGGAGCAGACGGAGAAGATCCAGGAGACCGTGGGCATCCTGTCCCACCCAGGCTTGGGCAACAGGGCATCTCACTTGGCATCTTGCACACAGTTGAAACGTTCTGTATGCACAGAACCGGGTGGGGGCAGCTTCCAAGAAGATAAGAATACATATGATTTTTTTTTTTCTTCCTCAAGCACTTGGGTTATGTAATTAAGCTGGGCTTTGTGGAGATGTTATTTAAAAGGCTTTGGTGGGGAACAAAATTTACTACCATGTTTTTGGCTCCTAATCTGCGGGGGTGTGGGTGTGGGACGGGGTGGAATACCAAGAAATATCAAGGCAGTATTTAGAAATGAGGACTCCGGGACTGTAGGGGAGAACTCTAAATCCTGTGGCCCAGGGGACGCGCAGGTGGTGCTGTGGGTAATGTTTTATTCTGCAGCGTATGCTGGGATGTTAAAAAATATTATTAAACATTGAAATGAGTATACTGCTTAGCAAATTAGTGTGTTTCGCTTTCTTTTAATAATCCCGGTGCATTCTCTTTCTCTCTTAACCCATTTTTTTTTTCACGTGGCTAACCCTAAAGAACATATTTAGAAGTGTAATTAGTTATAATTAGAAACAAACAAACCTAGCCGAGGGTATCTCCTGTTTATTAAAAAGGAATTGCTGGTAAAAGTGTTGGTTGTTGAAATCCAGGTGCTTTGTTTTTAACGAGAACTCGGTCACATGCACGTGTGAACGCACGCGTGTGAGGACACGTAGAGCAAGCACACGGGCACACACATCGCCACTTGATGTGCAGGAGCCTGTGGCGAAAGGTGCTTTTGCTTGGCTCCTGAAAGTTGTTCAGAGCCTACATTTCTCCATCACTGTGCATCAACTCCGTCTTTAAGTAACGGAGACACTGTGTCAAAGTCATAGCATCACTCGGCGGTGATGAGAAGACAGACACTTGACTGTTAGGCCTCCTGGCAGGAAATTTGGTAGCGAAGTCCCATCCAATTTGTCAAGCTCCGCACAGTGGTCTTTACTCCCAAGGAAGCTTGCAGCCCAGCCTCGGCGTGCCACCTGTGTGGAAGAGAACCCCACCCCCACCCCAGCTCCTCCTGAAGTGACAGGCTACGTCTGTGTGGCTACCCCCAAGAAAGAGGCCACCCCGTTTCCAGTCATTGCATAAGCGAGGCGTTCACCTTTGACATTTGGGCGTTCCAAGAAACCCGTGCCTACCCCCCTTTTTTTTGTGGCTCCCGCCCCAAACCTCTATGTAAATGAAAGTTTAAACAAATCTGGGATCATGCTGGCTTTCTGTGAAAAAAATTTTTTTTAAAAATTTCTCTTGAATTATGTAAAGATACATCACAAGATATTTACAATTTTTTTTAAAAACAGATATTCTTTTTATATACTGATAAAATTGGAAACTTGAAGGCATATTTGGCAAGTGTAAACAGATGGTTAAAGATATTTGCTGCGAAGTATCAGATCAGAAACAGTTATTCTGACTCCATTGCTTGGCTAAACATTGCTCTGAAAAGTCAGCCAGAGGGGTGCAGAGCGGGAACGTGGGTACCCTATGCTTTTCCACTGTGCTGGAGGCAAAAATCCACCGGAGCAACCTGGATGGAAAGACCCACAGCCTAAGTGAGGGGGGCCACTGTAGCAACTGAGGGAAAGGAGCCTGTGTGGTCTCCTTTAATGCCTGATGTAGGGACCTCACTCCCAGGGCACCTGTATCTTTCTCTCCAAGGTACCAAACCACCGCTCACTTTATCCCTAGGCAGTGCATGTTTGGAGGTTGCCTGGCCCTTCAGAGGTGACGGCTGCAGCGTGGCCTAGAGGAAATCACTGGTTACTCGGAAGGAAGACAGAAGAAAGCGACACGTTGCTCCTTATTTATTTTTCCTTCCAGTAGGGCGGAATTCTCCACAGAGAACATTTCAGATATCCGGGTCCAGAGTTCTGAGGCTTGAGTGGCAAGCCTGGGCTTCCACGAGGGGATCCAGTTGTGAGATGTGGGGTGTGTGTTGGGCTGGGTAAGGGGGGTGCGATGGGAGATCCGGGTGCTGAAGGAGGAAGCTGCTGTGTGTGGTGTTTTTTTCTTTCCTTTTTTTTTCCTTTTTTTTTCTTTCTTTCTTTCTTTTTTTTTTTTTTTACAAGCTTATAAAACACAAATGCCCGTGCCACTTGCTAATCTAAAACACTTTCGGCGCAATTGTTCAGTAGCGATAATCTGTCAACAGATTACAATTTTGCTTAATTTTAATGTGGCTAACTTAAGATGGTTGTATAGTAAATTTATGCAACTGATCACAGTTATTAAATTACTGCATCTGCGAAGGAAGCAATCAAACCCCTTATTACAGTTGCTGTGAGTGAATGGTGAATGTCAAGGAGTTACCAGTGCGCTGCGGGGAATCTCGCTCCAGTTAAAGATGCATAAAATATCAGCACTTTTTTAATGCTTGTGCATTCAACAAAGACCCCCATCATAATTAACTGGTATGGAAATAAATAATTTTTACAAACTACCTTCGAAAACAGTTGTGCTGGCGGTTTTCGTCAAAGTCGGTTGCTCTGTGGCGATATTTAAGCCCTCAGACACATTTCCCTCCAACTCCATATGCTATAAAATATTTAAATCTCACAGAGAGGTTTGGAAGTGATATTATAAATCCAACTCTCGGTGCTAAAAAGTAATTTATGATGATTAATTTAATTATACGTTCTAAGGTTTTGATATTTCAAAAACTCGAGATTAATTTTTTTCTTTGCTTTTTTTTTTTTGGATGACGTTCCTAGTTTGACAGTATGTAGGGGGGAGGGGTGACTCTGCCCGTAAACATCTGCAAAGCACCCCGGAAGGTGGAAGTGCCTCAAGAAAGTGGAAGGGGAGAGGTGCATGTTGGGAAATTAGAGCCAGATAGCTGGTTTGGGTCCCAGCCCTGCATAGTCAGCTGTGTCCCCCGTGAGCTAGTCTCCTGGAGAACCCAGCTGTGCAATGTGTGTATTAAACTATGCACCCTGGGAGGTCTTTACAGAGAGTGCATGCATGGGTGTGTGGGTCGAGACAGAAACACTCCTGAAAATATCTGCTGTCTCTAGGAAGAACCCACTCATGTTATTGTTATCCCCAAGGGGCCCTCAGGGAAAAAAAATATTCATCTTTTTGAAATCCATGTGTTTTTGCCGGGGTAGGCTAAAACCGCATCCTATCACAATGGAACCAGAGGGCTCTCTAGTCAACCCCTTTGGAATGCCTCACAGCCAGTAGTGGGCTTGGAGATCTTAGACCTCTCTAAGTATGAAGGGAGTGCCAGCAGCCAGCAGATGTGCTCCGCCCCCCCCCCAGTGTGCAGCCCCCACCCCCCAAGTAACCTTAAGAGATAAGGCCAGGGAGCTGATGAGATCGCAAGTTACTCTGCTCATACCTCTGTGAACAGATGTTTGCTCTCGACGTCTCAGCTCTGGACACAGCTCGTGTTGACTCCTGAGTGGACAAAGTTGTAGAAGAAGGGTTCTCACTTCCTCCTGGGTTGCAGTGTGACCAGTACCAGGGTGCAGGCTGTGGCATGTCCCGAGCCCATGGATGGGGGTCAGTCTGCAGGGTGCAGGCTGTGGCGTGCCTTGAGCCCGTGGACAGGAGTCAGTCTGCAGGCTGCAGGCTGTGGCATGCCCTGAGCCCGTGGACGGGGGTCAGTCTGCAGGGTGCAGGCTGTGGCATGCCCTCAGCCCGTGGACAGGAGTCAGTCTGCAGGCTGCAGGCTGTGGCATGCCCTGAGCCCGTGGACGGGGGTCAGTCTGCAGGGTGCAGGCTGTGGCATGCCCTGAGCCCGTGGACGAGGGTCAGTCTGCAGGGTGCAGGCTGTGGTGTGCCCTGAGCCCGTGGACGGGGGTCAGTCTGCAGGGTGCAGGCTATGGCGTACCCTGAGCCCGTGGGCGGGGGTCAGTCTGCAGGGTGCAGGCTGTGCATCTCAGCAGCCACAGAGGGATGCTTTGTGGTAGTGACTATTTAAGTATCAGGAGTGGGGTAAATGCATAGCCTACCCTTCAACTTCTAACCATGACTCGCTCCTTCGGTTGCTTTCTTTTTGAGGCAGGGTCTTCCTAGGCAGGACAGGTTGGCTTAAAACTCCTGACCCTCCCTCTGCCTTAATGCCGGGACTGCGGGGATTGTAGATGTATGTCGTCATATCCGAGTTTGACTCACTTGTCTAGAACATTCTCATTTGTGTGTTTGTAGTCATGTCATAATGTATTTGAAGGCTAACTTGTGGGATAGCAGATGTATACAGAGGTCTGTCTCTGCTGTGTACGTTCCATTTCTCTGTGGGTAGGTGTGTGTGTGTGTGTGTATGTGTCTGTGTATGTAGGGGTGTGTGTGTGTATGTGTCTGTGTATGTGTGTGTGCACACATGCATGCATGTGCTGTGTGTTCATACTAATGTATATAGGTTTTAATGTATATTTATATACAATACCTATATTTAAAAAACCAAAATTACCCCAAGCTGCAGTGTTTGTCTATAACATCTTTTTGTTAGGAGTTATTTTCATTTGGTGTGTATGAGCATTTGCTTATGTGTGTGCATGTGTGCAGTGTGTGCACAATACAGAGAGGGTGTTAGGGGACTAGAGTGAAAGGATGGTGAACCCACAAATGGACGATGGTTGACGAACCCAGATCTTCTGCAAGGGCAGCCGGGGCTCTGAATTGCAGGGCCATCGCCAGCACCATAATGCCTTGTTTCTGTTTTTTGTTTTTATTTTTGTTTTTGTTTGTTTTGTTTTTGTTTTTATTTTTTGGAGAAATGGACAGATTTGGACCATGTCAAACAATAGCAATTAGCTTTTGATGCTCTTATGCTAACCTGTGGTGTCTTCAGCAGAGGCCTCATTTTGAACACTGATACACAGCTTGGGTTAGATGCAGCAACCGTGTGAGCATTCAGCTGGGAAAATGTGTGTGTGTGTGTGTGTGTGTGTATGTATGTATTTGTATGTGTGTGTATGTGTGTATATGTGTGTGTGTATGTGTGTGTATGTGTGTATATGTGTGTGTATGTGTGTATATGTGTGTGTATGTGTGTATATGTGTGTGTGTATGTGTGTGTTTAATATAGTTAACCTTTTGTGTTAATGACTACGGCGTCTACAGCTTCAACTAGACATAGCTCAGAAATAATTTCAGAAGCAAGTGTACCGGGGGCCAGGCCGAGTGATTTACACGCCTGTGACCTCAGCACCGCTAGGAGGCTGACACGGGAGGATCTGGAGTTCCAGGCCACCCTGAGTTCCTTGCCAAACTACAAACAACTAAAACCAAACCAAACCAAACCAGAAAGCAGAGAAAATGGGTCTTTGCGGGCCATGGTGGACTTTGATTTTCTTGACACTATTCTAGAAACAACAGCGGTAGTGCACGGGGCATTTCTACTGTGTTAGGTGCTGGGAAACCAGGCCCTGCAGCTTGTCCTATGAGGGAACCCGAGTGTCTTTGCATTCTGGTATCCTCCATGGGTGGGTCCTGTAACCAACCCATGGCTGTGTGGTGTGCTGACGGTCTATCTGTCTGTCTCTCGTGTGTGTGTGTGTGTGTGTGTGTGTGTGTGTGTGTGTGTGTGGTGTGTGTATGTGTGTGTGTGCGCGCGCGTGTGTGCATGTGCGCATATGTGCGCACATTCGTGTGTATGTGTGTGCACGTGTGTTCATGTGTGTGTGCGTTCGTGTGTATATGTGTGTGCATTAGTGTGTGTGCATTAGTGTGTGTGCACGCACACACGCATGCATGTGTGTGCATGTGTGAGCATATGTGTGTGCACGCGTGTGTGCGTTCTCGTGTGTGCGTTCATATGTATGTGTGTGCGCGTTTGTGTGTGTGTGCATGTGTGTGTGTGTGTGTGTGTGTGTGTGTGTGTGTGTGTGTGTGGTGTTTCCAGGTAAAAGCAAACACTCATATAGTATCCCTTAAAGATCAATTAGAGGTGTTTCATGAGAATGAGGTTAACATGGATTTTGCTTCATGAAACATAAAGCTTTCCATTTCTGAAATAACGTCAAATCCCGAATCCCTTGGATTGGCTCTTAGTGAATGGTGTGTAGCCGTTTTTTGTTTTCTTTCTGTCCTATGTGTTTCTTTGTGCTATTCTTACAGTTAATTCTGTTTTTTTTTTAAGATGAAGTCTCTCTGAAGCTCAGACTGACCTTGAACTCTTGACCCCCCACCCACCAAATGCTAGCATGATCGGCATGTGCCCTAACCCACCAGGTTTGCCCCATGCATTCCTTAGTAGTTCAGATGTGATGTGGGGTCTTGTGTTTGTCTTACATTTTAAGGTGCAAGCACAGAGGGCTGGGGTGCTCACAGCGGCAGCCCCAGATGTGTGGACATCAGGCATAACAGGTCCATTCGCCCTCGTTTTGGACGCCCCCTCCAGCTGCCCCGTGAACACCACAGCTCCTGCAGCAAGGAGTCTCGGGCCAGGCCGGATCCATTGCTGTTCCGCATGTGACAAATGGCATCAGATACCCGAGTGTGGTGGTGTGAGATCTGTCATGGGAGCGGCCCAGTGGACTGCAGCAGAGGGAGCCCAGGCTGGAGGCCATCCTGCCCAGTGTAGTGTGACCTTGTCTCAGAATAAACTGGAATAAAAGGTGCTGGACGGGTAGCTCAGTCGCGGAGCCTTGTGTGGAAGATGCAAAACTGTGGCTCGTATTCGCAGTGTGGCAAACAAGGCAAAACAAAAGCGAGCGAGGGGTGGGGGGGGGTGAGGTGAGGGTGGGGGGGAGTGGGGGTGGGGGGGGGTGGGGGGGGAGTGGGGGTGGGGGGGGTGGGGGGGGTGGGGTGGGGATGTCGCGGCTTGCTTGTAGGGTGGGATCTCTAAGCGCAGGTCTCCGGGGCTAACACAGCCTGGATGTGGAATGGGGCGGGGGGGGGGGGCGCATCTCTAAGTCACCTGAGCTCAGCCTGTGCCTTCCCACTCTATCCAGCGTGACTGATGAGACACAACAAATCGGGGAGGGGTGGGGGTGGGGTGGCAGGTTGACCCAGCCTACTTCGGGGCAGATGAAAGGGACATGAGGCAAGCAACTTAGGAATGTTCAGGAAAGTGCTCAGGATGCGCTTGTGTGGCTGCGGTGGCGGCCGTGACTGTCAGGGTGGTGTAACCTCTGAGGAGGTTCAGGAGTGTTTTTCCCCAGGGCCCTTGGGTTCTCCTCTGTTGCATGTGGGGCAGAGGCTATGTTTATGAGCCTTGAGGTGCCCTCCCCCATCCCCGACCCATAACAGTGCCAAAGCTAGGGCACCGCCTTAAGAAGGACACGCCTTGCCGAGCAGACCACCTCACGCCTATGCCATGAGTTTTGCTTATTTTTATGCCCCTCGGATGGATAAGACGTCTTGGCCTGGAGAGGGGGCATCGTGCACATCCAGCGAGTACTATGGTGTTTTCATTTTTTTTTTCTTTTTCCCCCCCAGTGCCAGTGATGAAACCTAAGGCCTCCCCACCCCCCCCAAGGCCTCACACTCTAACACTGCTATGCTCCCCAGCCGTTTTGCATTTCTTAGGTTGAGTCAGGGTCTCACCAAGGTGTGCAGGCTGGCCTTGAACTCACTGTGTAGCCCAGGGTTCAACTTGCCATCCTCCTGCCTCAGCTTCCTGAGTATCTGGGAAGAGAGGAGTAGCCTTGCTCTCTGGACGCCATCTTTGTCTCCGGTAACCGCCACTCAGTGCTCACCATTTGCCGTGTTAGGGAGAGGGAGTGGCCTTGACCATGGGAGGCCAACCACACTGGCCAAGAGGATAAGGCGGAGAGGTTTGGGGAGTGACCCCTGCCGTCTGTTCTCGGTGCTAGAGACAGGGACCCCTCATGGATGAGTTCGCCTCATCTTTCCATCCTCATCCAGGACGCCCCCAAAGGCACGGCCCAGCCAGCCTTGGTTCATTATCTTTCCCACTGTAGCAGAGAGGTGGGGGGGGGGGCGGGAAGCGATTTTGTAACAGATCTGCTAATGGCAATAAAGAATATTCCGATATAGCATTAAGGATTTTGCTTCTGAAATGTGTTTAATGTAAATATGCTGTCAGAGACCCTTCAAGTAATTGACACAAGCAGATGATTAGCAGTGTTCTCCGCGGTGTTTTTTTGCATAATCTTACATTTTGACAGAACTCCTCAGCCGAGTTTTTTATTGTCAGCACTCCACAATCAGGAGGACTTGCCTCTCCGCCAACACCGACTTTGTCATTACGGATCTTGTAAATGGTCAGTGTACTTGTTCAGGGGTTTTGTCAGGGGGACCACGATGGCACATTCGAGGGACATGTGTCTCCTGAAAGGCAAGTTTCACTAACTCAGATGAAATCAGATGAGACATTTAGCCACCCGGACTGGTGAGACTACCATAGACCATCAGAGCATTGGCCACTCGGCTTGTCAAGTGAGGCTGCTGCAGACCAATAGTGCACTGACCTCTCAGGATGTCAGGTGCTGGGTCTACCATGGACCACCAGGGCACTGGACTCTCAGGATCTTGGTTGGATATGTGTGTTGTGTGTGTATGTGTATATGTGTGTGGTTTTTGTGTGTGTGTTTGATGTGGTATGTGTGGTGTGTGTTTTGTGTGGTGTGTGTGGTGTGTGTGTGTGTGTTTGGCGTGGTATGTGTGTGTGGTGTGTGTGTGTTTGGTGTGGTGTGTGTGTTTTGTATGTGTTTGTTGTGGTGTGTATGGTGTGTGTGTGGTCTGTATGTGTGTGTTTGTGGTGTGCGTGTGCTGTGTATGTGTGTTTGGTGTGTGTGTGTGTTTGGTGTGGTATGTGTGTGTACTGTATGTGTTTGGTGTGGTGGTGGTGTGTGTGTGTGTGTGTGTGTGTGTGTGTGTGTGTGTGTGTTGTGTGGCTGAGATGGCACAGTAATTGAGGGAGGAACTGCTTAGTTAAGACCCTAGTTTTAGAGATATTAGCCCACAGTGGCAGGGCGAGTGTGGAAGAGCAGCCTTCCGGTGACTAAGACACACAGAAAGGGAGGTGCTAACACTTGCTGGCTTCTTCCTCCCCCTGGAGCCCTCCTAGGCCCCCAGCCTGTGGACCAGTTCCACCTGTGCTAGAGGGTCACCCTGGGGACTCCTTCGCAGAGGTGTGCTGGTTTAACCTCCTTGGAGCTGCAGGATTGGGGGCAACAGCTTGGCAGTGGCCACCAACACAGCACAGCCTCAGGCCAGCCCTGCTGGCCAGTCACCTTCCAAGGAATTACTAGTCACCACCTTTCTGAGTTGGGTTTCCACCCCCCGCATGCTGAAATGAGTCCATCTTTGCTGATAGTAAAAAAAAAAAAAATCATGTTCAATTATAATCATATCCAGCTGGTTCAAATTAAACTGCCTTGATCCATAAGCGTCCATAACTGCATACAGTTAACTTACATTAGCAGTCAATATAATAAACCCTCACCTTTATTGAAGAGGCTCTGTTCCTCCTGCTGGTCTTTAATCTATCTCAATAGATTTCTGGTGTACAGCATGTATAGATCCGGCCGGTGACAAGGGTTAGGGGAGTCTTGTGTAGAGCATTTAGTTGTAGCTCTGGAAGGCCTACATTCATCAGACGGGGAAGTCGATCAGATTGTACTGGAATCAATGGGAGCCTTGTGGGATCCCTCTTAGGCTTGTAATGCGTTCACCTGCGTTGGACAGCAGAGCGTGTGTACACGCGAGCGGGCACACACGCACACACGCACAAACACCATGCACACACACACACCATGCACACACACACACCATGCACACACACACCATGCACACACACACCATGCACACACACACCGTGCATACTCTCTCTCACACACACATACACATATACACACATACCACGCACACACACACCATGCACACTCTCTCACACACACACACAAACACACGCATACACACATGCACACACATGCACACACACACCATGCACACACACACACCATGCACACGCATACACACATGCACACACATGCACATACACACCATGCACACACTCTCTCTCACACATACACACATACACACACAACACGCACACACACCATACAGACACTCACACACACATACACACATACACACACAACACGCACACTCACACACACTCTCACACAGACACGCACTCTTGTGTGCATTCTCACACACAAATATTCTTCCTTTATCTCACATACGCTTTCTCACATACGCTTACACATTCTTTCTGTCTCTCACACAAGGCTCTGTCTCTTTCTCTCTCTGACACACACACACACACACACACACACACACACACACACACACTTCTCTGTCTTAAAGCCATTTATCTCTGAATGTCAAATTGCAATAATTAACCATTATTGATCTTAAATTCAATTAACTTCATTAACACAGGTCATGATGAGGGTGCTTGTAAGGGAAAGGCATTTGACAAGTGTCTCTGCTTGTGTGACATTACATGTGCACAATGGCAGTTATAAACCATTCATGCTGCCACAGCCAGCAGAAGAAAGCCTGAGAGGTGGACTGTGGGATGGGGTGGGTGGGAGACCTACAAAGTAGTTTTCACTGTGGGTCTGTGATTTGTTTTCAGCTTTTGATTTGTTTTACTTTTTGTTCTGGTTTGGGTGGAGAGTTATTAGTATGTTGGTTTTGTAGTGCTGGCATGGAACCAGGGTTTTGTGTGTGCTAGGCAGGTGCTCTACCACTGAGCCACACCCTAGCCCCTCACTGGGGGATTCTAGGCAGGGGCTCTACCACTGAGCCACACCCCCAGCCCCTCACTGGGGGATTCTAGGCAGGGGCTATACCACTGAGCCACACCCCAGCCCCTCACTGGGGGATTCTAGGCAGGTGCTATACCACTGAGCCACACCCCAGCCCCTCACTGGGGGATTCTAGGCAGGTGCTCTACCACTGAGCCACACCCCAGCCCCTCACTGGGGGATTCTAGGCAGGGACTCTACCACTGAGCCACACCCCAGCCCCTCACTGGGGGATTCTAGGCAGGGGCTCCACCACTGAGCCACACCCCAGGCCCTCACTGGGGGATTCTAGGCAGGGGCTCTACCACTGAGCCACACCCCAGCCCCTCACTGGGGGATTCTAGGCAGGGGCTCCACCACTGAGCCACACCCCAGGCCCTCACTGGGGGATTCTAGGCAGGGGCTCCACCACTGAGCCACACCCCAGCCCCTCACTGTGGGATTCTAGGCATGGGCTCTACCTTAGTCCCTTCCTTGTGATTGCAGCTGGAATGTATAGCTCCCTCCTCCTCCTCCTCCTCCTCCTCCTCTCCCTCCTCTTCCTTCTTCTCCTCCTCTTCTTCATTGTCATTGTCTCCTCCTCTCTCTCTACTTCCCTGTCCCCTCCCCTCCTCCCTCCCTCTATTCCATCCCTCTCTCCCTCCCCCCTCCCTTTGAGACAAGGCAGCTTTAAGTGACCTAAAACTCACAGAGTCCTGCCGCTGCCTCCCAGGGTTAAAGGCAACATGTTTTCAATGGAAAGTGTAATTGATTTAGCAAGCAGCTGTTAGCATGCTCATAGCCCTGCCTGGACCAGAGGCTGACAAGACAATGACAGGACTCTACCAGCTGCAAAATCCTGGAAGGGCTTTGAGTATGTGCAAGTGACAGGTACGGGCAGGGACTAAGGGGACAGCCAAGTGCCCAGCGTGACATTCAGTATGTCCGGAAACCGTGAAGACACAGCGACATGTGGGATCACAAGGTCCCTGAGTGCCACCTAGGCAGCGGTAGGTTATTGAGGATGCTATGGGTGCTCCGTGCAGCTCTGTGCCTAGTGCCAGTCACCTGGTGGTCCTAACTTGTCTAAGGGAACGCTTCCGTAAGCGGGTCTCTGTGGAGCAGCGGCCATGTTTACGGGGCAGACTCTCTGGGGGCTGTGAGCACATCGGGTGGACAGGTAGGTTGGAGGGTGTGCACAGGTGGGATTGTGTGCGTGACTAGCCGCAGTCTGCTTGGCGTGCTTCTTTCCCTGGGTGTGAAGGTGGCATATATGAATTAGAAGACCCTCCTTGAGAGCCATTTTGGGTTCCAGCCAGGAGTCACCTCTCGTACCCCTTGACTGAAGAATGACTCTCATCCATGGGGAGGGCCTGCCTCACGGACCACGCGTGTCCCTTCAGGAGGCGTGGCTTAGCCAGCCAGACCACTGCAATCAATGCAGACGATCGCTGAGGTGCCAGATGTCAGAGCCAGGTCGCTCTCATATCCACACCCAGAACGCCCTGTTGGTCTTAGGGACGAAGGAGTGAGGCAGGTGGGAGGACTAACTGACTTCCAGTAGCTTCTCTTCGCACTGCCCCCCACCTCAGAAATGTCCCTCTGCAGGGGTCACCCTGCCCATCTCTGTGTCCATCCCTGGATCCATATCACAGAGACAATACAGCCCCAAGGCTCCAGAGAGGAACCACAGATTGCAGCGGGCGCGGACTCACTTTAGTGGTTGCTGGACAGAGCTGGGTCTGGCCCTGAATCCAAAGTAAAGAGCCCCGTCCCCCAACCCCCCCACTCCCCCACTCCCCCACCCCCACCCCTGCGGAAACCCACTGTTTCCCAAGGTGAGGATGCGATTTTACTGGTGCCTGCAGCGTCATGTCCCGGGCATGCTTTGGAGTTCACCCTTAGATCAGCATATCTCAGCCTGTGGGTCTCGACCCCTCTGGGGGTCGAATGACCCTTTACACAGGGGTCACCTAAGACCATGCCATTGGAAGGCACAGATTTTTACATTATGATCCACAACAGTAGCAAAATTATATATATTTTTGTTTGGTTTGTTGTTGTTGTTGTTTTGTTTTTTTATTTTTGTTTTTGTTTTTGTTTTGAGACAGGGTTTCTCTGTTGTAGCCTCAGCTGCCCCGGACTCACGTTGTAGACCAGGCTGGCCTCAAAACTCACAGCGATCCGCCTGCCTCTGCCTCCCGAGTGCTGGGATTAAAGGCAAGCGCCACCACTCCCGGCGCACAAAATTATAGTTTTAAAGTAGCAACGATAATAATTTTATGGTCGGGGGTCACCACAGCATGAGGAGCTGTGTAAAAGGGTCTCAGCTTTAGGGAGGTTGAGAACCAGAGCCTTAGATGGTGGCTCCTGCCTCTTGCGTCCTCGGAGACCGAGAGTGAAGTTCGCCTACTGTCTCCTCTTTCCCTACAGTCCGTTGTCCCCGTGGGTGGGTGTCATTTTCACCCAGAATGCCCAGAGCCATGGGAAACTGAGGCAGGGTATAGAAATAGATTGGACTTTCTGCCATTCTGGCAAAGGTGGCTTCTCAGACACCCACACACCTTCGCATCCAAGGCCCCAGGACAGGAAACTTTGTCTTTCTGGATGGGAGTGAGTGATGGGACCAGGGCCTCCAGAGCTCTCTGTAGAACATAGCCCCGTACGGAGCCTGGCATGCAGCAGGCGCCCAGGGCAAGTGCATTCACTTCTGTGAGTTTTCTTAGGCTTCGCAGCAACTCCATCAAAAGGCCTGCGGCTTTCAACAGGGCAGGTAAGAGCCTTTTTCCTCAGTCACCTCTCAACAGAACATGCCCTCCTGCACCTGTGGGCTCTGGTCACGTCCAGGTGTGGATCCTTTTCCTGGGGGCACTGATCACAGATCTCCCACCTCCCGCAGAAGATAGACTTCTTTGATTTTTCCACAGTCTGTCTTAGAGATCTTCCCCGGTGAATGCTTGAAGAATTGTATTGCTTTGTAAATTTCATTTATTTCTTTTATTTGCGTTATAACATACCGAAAAGGACAGCACATTAGCGTAGGTTGAAAGTTTTTCCCCAGGTTAAAAGCATTCACTGTTACCAGGGCTCACACGTGACAGGCCAGAGTCCCTTTTCCTTTCATGGTTATTTTCTCTCAGGGGCAGCAACACTCGTGGCTTATAACACCACAGTTTAGTTCAGCCCAATTTTGAAATTTATACAAGTGGATTTCAGTTGTGCGTTCTCTGCTGTGTGTGTCCAGCAGCCTCACTTAATAATATTTGTGGAGTTTTCTTTTGTTGCAGTGTTGAGGAGGAGCCAGGGGTCTTGCTCATGTCATTAAGCCACACCCCAACCCCTCACTGGGGGATTCTAGGCAGGGGCTCTACCACTGAGCCACACCCCAGCCCCTCACTGGGGGATTCTAGGCAGGGGCTCTGCCGCTGAGCCACACCCCAGCCCCTCACTGGGGGATTCTAGGCAGGGGCTCTACCACTGAGCCACACCCCAGCCCCTCACTGGGGGATTCTAGGCAGGGGCTCTATCACTGAGCCACACTCCTCAGCCCCTCACTGGGGGATTGTAGGCAGGGGCTCTGCCACTGAGCCATACCCCAGCCCCTCACTGGGGGATTCTAGGCAGGGGCTCTACCACTGAGCCACACCCTATCCCCTCACTGGGGGATTCTAGGCAAGTGCTCTATCACTGATCCACACCCCCAGCCCCTCACTGGGGGATTCTAGGCAGGGGCTCTACCACTGAGCCACACCCCAGCCCCTCACTGGGGGATTCTAGGCAGGGACTCTATCACTGAGCCACACCCCAGCCCCTCACTGGGGGATTCTAGGCAGGGACTCTATCACTGAGCCACACCCCAGCCCCTCACTAGGGGATTCTAGGCAGGGGCTCTACCACTGAGCCACACCCCCAGCCATCAATGGTGAATTCTAGGCAAGTGGTATGCCATAAAGTCATACTCCCCAGCCTCTGGAATTTCTCCCTGGTGTTACCTCTGATAGATTTTTCACTGCTGTGTAATAATTCTGTCATGCTGATAAGCCTCTCCTACTGTTGATGTAGTTGCTTCTGGTTTCTTACAATTTATGATCAAGTTTCTCGATGGGTGTCATGGGCTAAGTCACCGTATGCCAGATGTTTGTGCCCCTGCTGTGGGTGCATCTGGGCGTGACCTTGCTAGGTGACCGAGTACGTGTTTGTGTAACTTTTAAGACAACTTTTGCAGAGTGGTCAATATGAGGTGTTTTTCTGCAGCTTCGTAGGAGAGTTCCGTTTTTTTGTCTTCCCAAATGCTGTATTAACCTTATCCTGCCTTATTATTGCATCCATGGATATGTATTTCATACTGTTAGCTTGTTTGTCCACGTTTGGGGCAATGTGAGAAATGTCGATAGAGACCCCCAAGACCTGAAAGGTTGACCTCTTTTGCCCATACACGAGTTTTTCTGTGATACAGCTTCCTACTTGGCTCAGAGCACATGCGCTTCCGGTCTTGATAATGTAGTGCCACCGCACCCTCCGTGCAAAGGCTGCAGCAGGCAAGCATGCTCCAGTGAGCGAGGCCGCCACCTCATGTGACCTCTGTCTCCTCCCCATGTCCTCTCCTCCTCCTCCTCTCATCTTCCTCCTCCTCCCCTGTCCTCCTCCTCCTCCTCCTCCTCCTCCCCTCCTCTTCCCTCTCTCCTCCTCCTCCCCCTCTCATCTTCCTCCTCCTCCCCCTCTCCTCTTCTTCTTCCTCCCCCTCTCCTCATCCTCATGCTCCTCCTCCTCCCCTCTCTCCCTCCTCCCCCTCTCTCCCTCCTCCTCCTCCTGCTCCTCCACCTTTTTCTCCTCTCCTGTTCAGCACCACCCCCTTCTCTTCCTCCTCCTCATCTTACCTTCTCCTCTTTCTCTTCCCCTGCCCTTCCATAAAGTTTGGAAGGTTCCTGAGTTACAAAACCCCGAACTCACACTAAAACATGGATATAAATTTATGAGACAGGATATTTTTTTTAAATGCACTTTAATGCACCAACTAGTTGGGTGTTATTTATATACTGGTTTGGAGATACTGATTTCATTAAGTAAAAGAAAGAAAGAAAGAAAGAAAGAAAGAAAGAAAGAAAGAAAAGAAAGAAGTTGGAATCTATTAGTATATACACGCCAATCAAAATTGTAAATGGTTTGGAACTGTGAAACCTTGCTTTGGTGTCTTTAAACTGGCTAGGAAGGTTTCATTATGATCTTCCAAATAATGGTCACGCGAGGCCTTGGTAAGGGCTGATGGGGTCCTGGCTGACTGTGTGAGGGTGGCTGGAGGCTGAGTGAGGAGAGTGGTGTTGACTGGGTGCCCAGTGAGGTCTGGGTTACACCTGACTGGGTGCCAGACTGTTACTTAGTGCTTTCTCTACATATTACAAGGGCCTGGCAAGTACAAGGTAAAATCTCCCTGAGCCTGAAGACTGGTTTAGTACAGATTTGGCCAGGGCTGGTTGAGAACAGACCGAGTACTAGGTAAGGCCCTGCAGAGGACTAGGTTATAGCTAAGAGGACTAGGTTATAGCTAAGAGGACCAGGTTATAGCTAAGTGAAGGCTGGCTGAATAGTGGACCAGGGTTGGCTGGGGGCTCGGTCAGAGCTGTCTCATCCTGACGCAGTGTTAGATTCCATGCTTAGGTGTGATGCAGAGAGAGCAGGGATGAGCTCCTCTCGGCTTCGGGTGAGTGTGTTCTCTTCAGAGTTTCCTGTGGTGGTAAGACAGGGATTCTTTGTGTGTGGGGGGGTGTGCAAGTTTCGAGACATAGTTTCTCTATTAGCTGTCCTAGGGTCACTTTGTAGACCAGGCTGGCCTCGAACTCACAGCGATCCGCCTGCCTCTGCCTCCTAAGTGCTGGGATTAAAGGCGAGTGCCACCATGCCCAGCTGAGACAAGGACTCTTGAGACACACTTATATCCTTGGATTTCTGCTCTGCAAAGTGGGAGTAGAGCCCTGTGAAGAGATTTTTCCAGCAGGATAGGGGTCCTTCTGGCTCCTCTGCCCAACACAGCTGTTGTCCAGGAAGTCAGTAGAAAGTTCTGCTTAAGGTGATTCTTGGCTCACGGTAAATTCTTTTTTTTTGGGTGGGGGGGGGTTTGTTGTTGTTGTTGTTGTTTGTTTGTTTGTTTGAGACAGGGTTTCTCTGTGTGGCCTTGGCTATCCTGAACTCACTTTGTAGACCAGGCTGGCCTCGAACTCACAGCAATCTGCCTGCCTCTGCCTCCCAAGTGCTGGGATTAAAAGGCGTGCACCACCACGCCCAGCTGGCTCATGGTAAATTCTTAATTAAGTACTGTCAACAGAACTATTTGAAACCCACCTGAAGTCACTAAGGATAGTTTGAGTTGCCAGGTGGTTAGGAGGGCACAGACATAAGATCTTCTTGTCTGGAGAGATGCAACTCATGCAGGTGGCCTCGGCCTGTAAAGCTACGTGAGAGGTCGACGGCAAGAGAGGAGGGGGGGGCGGAGGGAGGGAGGGAGAGATGTGCAAAAATCATGCTAAATTCCTTATTTCACCAGAACGTAGAGTGTGGAGACATCCCATCCGTTGTGTCATCCCTGAGATTAAAGGAGGTCACTTTCAGAGAGATGGTGAAATGTCCTCCTAGGGGCTGTGGGATGATCTGGATTTTGGGGGACAGGCAGACAGATAGGAGGACACGAAGAGGTCAGCATTGTATGTGAAGTAGAAGAGGCAGCATAAGTCAAGGCAAGACGAAGGATCTTTGTTAAAGTGTAGCTGAGCTTGTGTAACAGGACAGCGGAAGAGAAAAGCTGGAAGACAACGATGCGTACAGCTCAGCATCCGCCTAGAATCCCGAAGTGAGGCATTGAGAAGATGGACCAACAGTAGGGCACTTACCTAGAGCGAGGGACTGAGGGATGTGGCTCAACGGTAGATCGTATGTCCGGTATGCACAAGCCCCATGTTCCAGCTCTAGAGAAAAAGAAAAATCCTGAAAGGAGCTTGATCATATGGGGCCCTGGATGTTGCTGGACACCTTTAAATGCCCCTTTGTGCTCTGTAACAAAGGCCATCTTGATCATGCAAAGAAGTGAAGGCTGTGACTCTGACACATTTGTTTTAGTAGGTTCTTATTATCTAACCTAAGCATTTGCAATATTTAATTGTGTACATTTCATTTTGTATGGATGGATGATGGATGGATGGGTGGGTGGATGGATGATGGATGAATGGATGGACAGATGATGGATGGTGGATGGATGGATTGATGGATAGATGGATGATGGATGGATGATGGATGGATAGATGATGGATGGATAGATGGTGGATGGATGGATGGATAAATGATGGATGGTGGATGGATGGACAGATGATGGATGGTGGATGGATGGATTGATGGATAGATGATGGATGGATGGATAAATGACGGATGGTGGATGGTGGATGGATGGATGGATGGATGATGGATGGATGGTGGATGATGATGAATGGATGGATGATGGATTGATGATAGATTAATGGATGGTGGATGGTGGATGGATGGACAGATGCGTGAACAAATAGGATCAACAGATGATAAGTAGATGGATGGATTGATAGGTGAATGAATCAACCAATGAGTGAATGGGGGATGGATGAATGGGCAAGTGAATGTGGGAATGGACAAATGTGTCCATCAGTTGCCTTCTTTTTCATGTCAACCTCAGATGCTGGGCATTGCATCCCTTCAGTCTCAGGCCTTGGGAGGCAGAGGCAGAGGCAGGCGGATCTCTGTAAATTTGAGGCCAGCCTGGTCTACAAAGCGAGTCCAGGACAGCCAAGGCTACACAGAGAAACCCTGTCTTGAAAAACAAGAAAGAAAGATAGAAAGAAAGAAAGAAAGAAAGAAAGAAAGAAAGAAAAAGCAGATACAGCTCTTTAGATGTTAGGGAGAAAAGCCAGTGAGAATTGAGCTGTACACAGAAAACCATTTGAAAATGACCATCTCAAGGACTGGACCCCAATTCCCCGACCCATTGCTCAGTTGTCAGCTGTGCTTTTCTTGAGATTTAAGACCGTCAAGTGTGTGGGCAGCCGAGCTGCCTCTTTGAAGACCACAAGTCACCCCATACAAAGCATTCTGGTTTGCCTCCACAGGCTCGCATACACCGGCTGCCAGTGTGTGGGGCACAGAGTCCTGATGAGCACTGGCCACTCTGCATAGCAGAAGGGCAGCCATTGCAGGAACACCCAACCCTCTTCTGTTCCACCAGGAGAGAATTCTTCCTTCCATAGGGAGTTGCCCGAGGCGGTCCGCTCCAGCACACATTAGGATAAAGATCCTCACTTGTAAAGAAAAAGAGGATGAAGGACATAGGCATAGAGCTGAGAGTCTGCACCTGGGTTCCACTCCAGGTGGGAAGGAGACTCTAAACCAACCACGTTGAGTCCGGAAAGAGGCAGCAAGGACCTTGCATGCCTCTGTCCTTTCTTGATACACCTTATCCTGATACCAGCAGCCACACAAGCTGGTAGACCATCGCTGGCCACCAGGTCTAACCAAATGGCATTGCCCCTCCCCTCCCCACAGTGCAGGCTGGCTACACCATGGCTCTTCTGTGTCAGGTGTATTCAAGTGCTTCTGTGGGACGCAGGTAAGGATACGGATACCTTAAAGAGCCAATGCCAGGGCACAGCACTGTGACTCAGATGTCGGGTAGACTGTGGGCTGGACGCTAAGGACAAAGGTCACACAGATGGTCCCTAACCTGAGTGTTCACTCACTGGCCCGTTATCTAAACATTTGCCAGAGGCGGTTAGTTGCCTTTTCCACCTTTTCCATGCGAGGTGATCTTTGCGCAGGGTGGGTTTCCAGACTCTTCCTGCCGTACCCCCCCCCCCCTTGCAGAAGCTTATGAAGATTCCTCTCTTCTTGAGGCATCGAGGCTGCCTGCCCTTTTGGATCTTGGAGAACCTCCCAACTGCCTGATCCCCTCTTTCTCTTATTCCTCTGCCCTAGTCGGGGAGGGAGGTCATCTGAGTAGAGGCTGCTGATGCTGTCACTACGGGCAGGAGTCTAGAGACACAAGCTTGAACCATGGGGGGGGGGGGCTCTGCATGTGACTCCACAGCTCCTGCTCCCCTGTCGGAATATTATTCTGAATGATTTTAATGTGTGTTAATTACCCTCAATAATGGGTTTCTCTGTGGCGTTTTTACATGTCTGTATAACGCACTCTTATCACATCCACTCTCTCTTGTCCATCCTCCCCGGTCCATACTGGTCGCTTTCCTCCTCTCTAATTGTTCCTCTTAAACTTTCCTCTCCATTCCCCACCCCCCACCCCCCCCTTACAGTCTTAAGACCCTGCATTTGAGAGAAAGCATGCAGTGTTTATCTTTCTGAGTCTGGCTTATAACACTTAACACAATGAACACCGGTTCCGCACACTTTCCTGAAAATGACATAATTTCTTTCTTCGTGGCTGAATAATACTCTGCGCTCCTTTCCCCACACACTTGTCGCCAGGCACCTGGGCCGATCCCCCAACTTGGCGCTGTGACAGGTGCTGCGGGCAGCAGAGGCATGCTGGGGTCTCTGTGGTTTGCTGACCTTGTCGTCGACAACTCTGGAGAACTCAGGAGGTAGCCTCTTGTATTCCAGCACATCTTGGGGGGGGGGGGGTGGCAGCTCTTGGCCTGGATGCAATCTCTGAGGCAGCAGGGCGGGGGGATTCTCCTCCATGGGAGGGTGACTTCAGAGCAGAGCTGTCCCTGCTCCGCCCAGCATCAGCGGGCTGGAATGACCGCCACCACCTCCTGTCACCCTGGCTGTGCCACCGTGACATGGCCTTATACACACCGCCTTCTCCTGCCAATCAGCTCTGCCTCTCCCAGCCTGGGAACAGCCCTGCTCTGTTAGCACAGTGGTTCCCCAAACGAATGAGCCTTCACCGGGCCTATTACATCAAATTAACATGTACAAAATTAATATTCCTGACCTTGCTAGTGGGGAAAGCCATCAATCTAAGGGAGCTTGTCACCCCAGTGTGCCCAGCCTTCTAGAGAAGGCCTCTCCACCCTGGAAAGTCAGACCATGCCCTTCCCTCAGGCCTGGCTGGGGACTCTGGGATATTTCTCCAGTTTTCTGGGGACCTTCACAGGCAGCGGTGGTGCGTACGAGGGCCCTGGCCCAACTGATGTCGTCCTCCCTTTGTCTTCAGTGACTGTGACTTCCGTTATCTGTAACAGCTTCTAGATGTCTTCATGTGACTCTGCATTTCCGGGGGGGGGGGTAGATGGGGGACACCTGTGCTCTCTGTTGAACTGTGACCTTCTGGGTCCCAAGCATAAACTCTCCTTCTCCAGAACCATTTGTTTTTCTTTCCCTGTTGCCTATTTAGTAACCAGGCAAATGGCCGACATGTCGTCTCATTCGCTTAACATTACCGAGGACATGTTTACCGGGCCCACTTCTGTTTTACTCTCTCTTTGTTTTTGCCACCTCTTCACTATTTTTCCCCCAGTGTTGGGGATTCCTGCATACTAAAAAAGCTCTCTACCACTGAGCCACACCCCAGCCCCTCACTGGGGGATTCTAGGCAGGAGCTCTACCACTGAGCCACACGCCAGCCCCTCACTGGGGGATTCTAGGCAGGGGCTCTACCACTGAGCCACACCCCAGCCCCTCACTGGGGGATTCTAGGCAGGGGCTCTACCACTGAGCCACACCCCAGCCCCTCACTGGGGGATTCTAGGCTGGTGCTCTACCACTGAGCCACACCCTCAGCCCCTCACTGGGGGATTCTAGGCAGGGGCTCTACCACTGAGCCACACCCCAGCCCCTCACTGGGGGATTCTAGGCAGGGGCTCTACCACTGAGCCACACCCCAGCCCCTCACTTGGGGATTCTAGGCAGGGGCTCTACCACTGAGTCACACCCCAGCCCCTCACTGGGGGATTCTAGGCAGGGGCTCTACCACTGAGTCACACCCCAGCCCCTCACTGGGGGATTCTAGGCAGGTGCTCTGTCACTGAGGCACACTCCAGCCCCTCACTGGGGGATTCTAGGCAGGGGCTCTACCACTGAGCCATACCCCAGCCCCTCACTGGGGGATTCTAGGCAGGGGCTCTACCACTGAGCCACACCCCAGCCCCTCACTGGAGGATTCTAGGCAGGGGCTCTACCACTGAGCCACACCCCAGCCCCTCACTGGGGGATTCTAGGCAGGGGCTCTACCACTGAGCTACACCCCAGCCCCTCACTGGGGGATTCTAGGCAGGGGCTCTACCACTGAGCCACACCCCAGTTCCATTCCACTTTACAATTGATGCTTTGATCCCTCTCCCAGTCAACAGATAGGAGGAAGTCCCTCTGCAATGAGTGTCAAGGGCCTGGGATTACGAAGGTGGTGGTGGGGGAGGTTAGTGTTTGGCCAGTGCTAACCTAGCACTGAATAATTAGCTCTCGCTTCTTGTATCTCCAAAGCTCTTGGGTCTGGGGGTTCTTCAGACATCTGAGGAAAGTTCTTGAGTCCCAAGTCAGCCTGCAACAGATACTCTAAATGCTCTGGTTCCTGAGGGGTCATCATGAAGTACTTTCATGCGATAGAGCCCTGTGTGAAGATAACTCAGAGTGACCCAGCCTCTGTACTTTCCTCAGCAGGCTTCACTAGGCACAAATTCTTACATCGACTGCATCTAACCATGTGGCTTGTCCTGGTTAGATTTAGTTGGGAATTTCTGAGGACTTTGAACTCTTGTTCCCCACCCCCACCCCACCCCAGCCCCCATCCCTAGACAGGGAGGTGACTCATGAGTAGGAGCTGAGCTGACAAGAGGGCTGGACTCAGCTTGCAGGATGTGGCCTGGCCGGCAGATGACGGCTGAAGGGCCACTGGAGGCCACCATGGTCTGCGTGTTCAAATGGGGCTTCTTGAAATGCTGACTGACCCCCAGCCAAGGACACACAGGAAGTTCTTTTGTAATTCCCAAGTAGTGCTGCTGTTGGGTAGAGCCGAACTTGGCCGTTGCTACAGGCCTTCCTTCCCAGAAGTCCCAGAGACAGGGGCTGGGGTCACGGGAGTGCACGTGTGGGGCCGATGCCTCCTTCCTCATCCTTTGTTCTCTGCCTTTCTTCTTCATGGCTTCCACCTTCATCCTGTATTTTTCCCTTGGGGCAAAGCGAGCCTGAATGGTGGCTTTGAGAGACTCCCATGCAAGGCTCTACAGGAGGTATCCTGAGCCCGGAGCCAGTGCGGGACTAGCCCGATACTGGACGCTTTCATGGACAGCAAACCCCTGGGCACTCGGTATACCTTTATTTGAAGAGGCCCTTTAGCTTGGAAAAGCACCAACGCTCATGCATCATAAAGTCTTTGGTGGGACCCAGGTGATGACTTCGGCCAATAGTCTGCCCGCTCTCTCTTGTCAATGATGAAGAACCTCAGAGGTTAGACAGCAACCACGTGACCAGCCTTGGGCAGAAAAGGCACCTGAGAGCCAGGCCCTCCGCCGCTGTGACTTGGCATGGCTTCACAGAAGAAAATGAGGTACGGAAATGCCATGCACAAGGGGCCGCTCCTCCCTGTGGCCTGGGCTTTTCAGCATTTCTCGTACGTCTTTGCGGGAGCTCCGGCTCTGGTGGGAGCCCTGGGGAGAGGTACCCCGTAGGCATGCCTCTCTCCTTGTCCACTCTGGGGCGGTGGGAAGACTTGGAGGTGCGTGGAGGCGTTGACATTGGCTTGAAGTTTGATTCGTTGTCTGGAACATAGGCTTGTACGAGTCCTGGAGAGCTCCGGAGGTGTCCAGTTTTAGGCATGTCCCTGGCATCTTCTGGAAGGTTTCCTGACTCCCCAACATGATCATAGTTAGAGGACAGGTTTGTTGAGGCCAGCATGGCTTCCTTTATCGTCGCTAGCTATCAGAATGCCTTCTTCGCTCAGGCTGGCCTAGGTAAGTCTCCGAGCATTTCTTTCCACCTCTTTAGCTTGAGCCCCCTTGTGGCCTCGCATCCTCGTCCCCGGTCCTGGGCAATGATGTGTGGGACATGCTATCTCAACTTAACCAAGAAGCCCGCCATTGGCCTTCTCACTGAGAAGCATCCACGGGAAGGGAATCCGTCAAGCGCTGTTTCCAGTTCCTAGAGTCACAGCCTCAAGTTTAGCCTAAAACATGCTCATACGGGCAGCGCAACTTGTAATAGTTTCTACGAGCAGGGTACAGCTACTCTCCCTCTCTCTCTTCCCAGCCATGACCCTCCCTCCCCCCCCCCCACCATCTACCCACAGCCTCCATGGCCTGAGTGAGTGCCCAGACTCAAGCCGTTGCCTCTTGACCTTGAGGGCAGAGCTGGCTAACAGTGTGATGGCGTCATTCCCACTTCCTCGAGAAAGGCATCCCAGTGTCCACTCACCTTGCTATTTCTGTCGGTACGAAATGCATTAATTTCCTCTTTACCTAGAGGTGGAGTTTAGCCAAGGATGATAAATAATTATTGAGAGCATCCCTGCCTCATGGCCTTCTCGCGGCTATGGGCAGCCCTTGGACACGTCTACCCATCCCTCAGCCCTCCTGGAGGGGGAAGGCATGGGGTCCTATCGGAGTATCCTGTTCTGCATTCCAGAAGACACTTACGCTTTCACATCCAGACCCAGGATGAGGCTCTCAGGGTCAGAAATGGCACCATGTAATTATTTGGAAATGGGGGTCCTTGGGGGGGTTGGTAAAAAGAAAAAAAAAAGAAAAAAGAAAAACCCTAGAGATTGCTTGCTTCTTACCTTCCCATGACCTTTGGAAAGATCAGAGGCAAGGAATGTGAGACCCTCCTGTCCAGTCTGCACCGTAGGCTGGGGTCTTTGTTTCCTTTGTGGGCTGCCCTTCCAGGACTGCTGGGTAATTGGATTTTAAAAGATGCGTTTGTAAGCCTCTTTCTCAGGAATGTCCGTTCGTTTCCCTGTGTCCCATTTGGTTCTGCTTGGCTGGGTTCTCCCTGTTTGACCCAGCACTCAAGTGCCTGGCGTCTTTTCACACCGCGGTTTTGTTCATGGAGTGGTTGGAGTGGGAGTCGGATACAGGTCAGGAAAAAGGCATGGCAGCTTGGGGCTACCCGCCCTCAGGAAGAGAGACTCTCAACAGAGTGACTTGGGAAGAAATGAAATACTGGCACCCCACCCCCTGCCTGCACCTCACTTGTAAGTCTCTGGGGAGTTGGGACGGAGGCCTCTTCCCCCATCGCTCGGTCTAGCTGCGTCTACTGTTGGAGCTGGCCGCAGAGTGCAGCCTTATTTACCAAGCAGAAAGGCAAGATGATGCAGCCATGTCAGTCACACTCAGAGAGCAGATCCAGAAAGGACTTTAGTGCCACACTCTTAGCGCACCTCCATCCTCGGATGGGCTTGAATTGCTGACCCACCTGAGCTAGTTAGCTACCGCGGGACTAAGAAGAAGCCAACTGTAGTGTCTGTTCATGCCTCCTGCGGGTATAGGTTGAGCGGCCACCATGGACCTGAGGCATGGTTGGCCAATGATTTGAAGGTGCCCCCCCCCCGTAGATTTATAGTTTGACCTTTGATCCTTGTGGATCTCATACGTTTGATGTTTGACCCTTCGTGTGACAATGTGAGAAGTGCTGAGACCACTAAGATGTGTGCTTGGAGGGATGCGGTCTGTAGGTTCGCCCCCAGATCAAATCAAGGAACGTCTCCTGGACCTTGCAGTAGGCCTCGCGGGAGTGGGTACAGAAAGAGCACGCTGGGCCCTGAGGTCCTCTGCTGCCGTGTTCTGAGACGTGGCCCCCCCTGCCCCCACCCCACACAGATGTTTGCTATTAGCCACGGAGTCCTCGAAAAGCCAGCGATGGGCAGTTTAGGGCATCCCTTTCTTCAACACATTAGCTTGCCCTTGAGTACTTTTTCTTTTGGTTTTGTGTTTAATTAATTTATTAATTGACTTACTTTACATCCAGATCGAAGCTTCTCCTTCCTCTCCTCCTCCCTGTCCCTTCCTCTCCCCCTCTCCCCCGATCCTCCTGTCTCCCCCTTTTAGTTAAGCAACAGAAAGCTGACCAGCACAGCCAGACCCTAGGGCCATGTAGCAGACATCTGGGGGTATAGGGGCACGATCCTGTCCACATTTAGTTAGCCCCTGGTGATGGACCAGTGACATCAGCATGAACTGAAGGGGAAAAAGCTAGTTCTTTCTTCCCTCCCAAGAAATGGGCTTCCCCCTGTGGTCCTGGGGAAGGGCTTGTTCACTCCTCACAACCCCAGCTCCTCCTCACAACCCCAGCTCCTCCTCACAACCCCAGCTCCTCCTCACAACCCCAGCTCCTCCTCACAACCCCAGCTCCTCCTCACAACCCCAGCTCCTCCTCACAACCCCAGCTCCTCCTCACAACCCCAGCTTCTCCTCACAACCCCAGCTTCTCCTCACAACCCCAGCTCCTCCTCACAACCCCAGCTCCTCCTACTCCTGGTCTCCAGCCTATTGGGCAGCAAGGAGCTGGGGGGTGGGAGGGGCAGGTGTCTGGGAATGAGAGATCCTGCCTCATCCTCGAGGCCCAGAAGAGCTGGAAGGAAACCAAAGCAAAGTAGGGCGGGTCCTAGGTTTACTCTGAGGATTTGGGGCTTTTGTCTGGAGCCAGTCTTGAGGGTATCCCCTCCATGGAAGTGACTGGCTGTCCACTGTTCTGTAGCGGTCTCGGCGCTTTGTGTTTGTACTAGACTGAAGGATGTGGCGTGCAGAGGGAGACAGGCTAGTGTCTTCCTTCACCAGGCTAGG
The DNA here is from genome assembly GCF_964271855.1 of Acomys minous. Taxonomy (NCBI): domain Eukaryota; kingdom Metazoa; phylum Chordata; class Mammalia; order Rodentia; family Muridae; genus Acomys; species Acomys minous. The sequence goes on along the minus strand of NC_140502.1, from coordinate 2,988,478 downwards.
ATGGGAAGGGGCAGAGGCAGGTCCAGTGCCATTGCCAGGCTGTTAATAGCACCCTGTGCAGCTGGCGGTGACCTCAGGCCAACCTCTTCCCCAGTGAGACCCTGAGTAAGACCAGGCCTGGGATGCAGGGACTCAGATAATGATGCACATAAAGTTATGTACCGACAGAAGAGTCAAGTGAGCGTGCAAGAGAGTGGCAGGAAGTTCTTACGGCTGTCGTTCCTTGTCCTGTCGGGTGCCGGGCTGCACCAGCGTGTGAGCCTAGGGGTCCACACAGTGACTGAAGCCACCAGCATCCTTACCTGGCTTCCTGTATCTAGGGTGCAACCAGAGACTTTGCAAGTTTGATTTCATGCAAAGAGGAAAAGGCAAAGGTACGGCATAGTGCTACAAACCTGAAGTTCCAACACCCAGGAGGCTGAGGATCCTCAGTAGGAAGCAGCTTGCATGACATAGCAAGACCCTATGCTTTAAAAAAAAAAATTTAAAGGAAAAAAAGGGTTGAAAAGGCTATTTGGCCATTAAGAGCTCCAGATTCAACCCTCGGCTCACAACCACACATAACTCCAGTTCCGGTGGAGCTAATGTCCTCTTCTGGCATCCACAAACACAAAGCATGCATGTGGTACGTAGACATGGGTAGGAAACACACACACACACACACACACACACACACACACACACACACAGCGAACGAGAAATACATTAAAAAAGAAAAAATACTTAGAGTGATATTTTTTCCCCTGCGTCTGCAAGACCCTGGGTTTGATGACTCCCAACACAAAGGGAACACTGGACTAGATCAAGTGTAAGATTTGATTTATATTTTTTAAAAATTCTGTGTGTGCGTGTGCACGCATGTGTGCCTGCAGCTGCCCACAGACAACAGAGCTGTCTGGGTCCTCAGGAGCTGGAGTTACAGGTGGTTCCGAGTTGCCTGCTGTGGGTACTGGGAACTGAACTCAGGTCCCCTCGAAGGGCAGCGCTCACTCCTGTAACTACGGAGCCGTTTCTTCAACCGCCCCCCCCCCCGAGACTCTGCTTAGTGATGTGCCAGACAGGACATAGGAACACCTCGACTCTTGGTCCTTTGCTCACGAAAAGTCATAAAACATGAGCATGGAGAAAAGGAGGAGACATATTGTATACACACATAGGGAAACCAAGGCTGCTTCTCTTGGGATGACAGCTTCCTGGTTTGTGGAGTGAATGGGTTTTCTCTTCCCTCCATTTCTCCCCCCACACCCTGCCCTCCTCCCCCCCTCCCCCCCCCCCCGCCCGTCACTCCTCTGACGTATGTCTGTCTGCTTTCTTCTTAAGTTTGTCTGTTCCTTTGTTTGTTTGAGACAGGACCCAAATAGGACAGGCTGACCTTGAACTTGGTATGTGGCTGAGGATTTTGAACACCTGGTCCTCCAGCCTCCCACGTCTTGAGAGCTGAGACCGTAGGTGTGTGCCAGCGTGCTTCGCTCTCGAAGTGTTAAAAATCAAGAGCCTGTGACGTCCGTTCTTAGACGGAGGAGGAGTGTGGTGGTTTGCGCAGCACAGAGCGGTGCCTGTTCCTGGGCGTCCGTTCTAACAGGGAGAACCCATGGTTGGCATCTTTGGCTCAGTGTAAGGAAACTTCCCACTGTTGGGTCTGAACCCATTGGTCTTTTTCAGCTAGGTAGTAAGCTTCCTGACGCAAAAGTGTGCCGACATGCATAGAAGGAGCCTCAGGAATCTGGACAAGGCTGCCGCTAGCGTGTGGGGGAGGCCAGCTTTCCCAAGAGCCCAGACTTTCCTGGCATGAGTGCTTGCTCCTTTTCCTCCGGGCCAGATTTTGCTCCCACCAGGGAGTGTGGCCATGCCTCCTTGTCCACACTAACGTCTTACATCATGTCCGTTAAGATAGACAGTGTCCTCAGATGGCACCTGATACTGCTGCCCATCTCTTAAAAGCGTATTAGAGTCTGTTGGGGATGAGACAGGAGCTGGACCCATCAGTGATGACGTATATGTGAACAGGACTTCAGATGGCCGTGCACGGAGCGATGTGCCCACGGTGCGGATGTGCCCACGGAGGGCTTGGGAGCCGGGTTGCCCATTTTCTCTTCTCTACCTCACCATGGTCCTGTAGACACCCCCGTGTGTGTGCTGCTGGCTTCTGGTTCCCTGATATCCTATAGTGATTGCTGCCTGTGAATTATTCTCCGCCCCCCCCCATTCTTAATTCTGCACAAGCTCCAGAGGGGGGAACAACGGGTCAGCGTGTGGTGGTCAGTGCTCTGGTGCAAGAAGAAGGGCCCGTCCACAACACAGGGGTTTGGGTTGCAATATTCATTTTATTTCTCCACGTTGGGCAGAAATCCCCAGCCTGAACAATCTAATGGCGGAAGGGTTTATCTCAGCTCCCTGTTTCAAGGATATTTCCATATCCTTCCTGGAGGCAAGAATGGAGTCCGCTCATGTAGTGCCAGGCAAGAAGCAGAATGCTCAGGCCAGAAACCAAAATGGTCTTTTACCTTCCAAACCTGGTCCCAGGAACCTAGTTTGCAGGCGAGCTTACAGTCTCGGGCCACGAGTCCCTAAAGCAGAAGCGCCATCAAAGCGCCAAGTTTGTTGTTGTTGTTGTTGTTTGTTTGTTTTGTTTTGTTTTGTTTTTGGAGACAGGGTCTCTCTGTGTGTGGCCCTGGCTGTCCTGAAACTCACTCTGTACACCAGGCTGGCCTCAAACTCACAGCCATCCACCTGCCTCTGCCTCCCTAAGTGCTGGGATTAAAGGCGTGCGCCACCAACCGCCCGGTTTAGGACCAAGTTTTGAAAATACTTTATTCTGTCAAGGATATTGCACATTGAGATCCTGAGAGCATCTGTCCTTGTCTGTGTGTGGGCTCTGCTCCCCCTTAGGCCGCTGGCAGCAGCACAGGCCATGTGTCCTTCCTATTCCAGATTGCACAGCGGAGTCTCTTCCTTAGTGCTTGGGGCCACCCACTGAGTTTCCAGAGAAGGAAATCCAGGTTACCCTTTATAGCTGCCCTCTGAAGGGAGGACCCACTCGGTGCCACAGCATCCGTTGTGCTGTCTGCACAGCCCTCGTCAGTCGGCCCCAGACTCTGACACTTGGTCCCTTGCCTCCAGCCCAACCTTCCTCCAGATTGGCTCTCCGGAGGCATTTCTGAGTTGAGACTTCTAGAATGTTCTGCAGATTGGGGAAAGTTATGAGGGGGATAGTTACCGACTTTGCCTGTCTCTGTTCTGACTCAGGGTTCATGTTCTTCGCTGGATCTGCAGGCAGAGTCTCCCTCAGGCTACGTGATGACCCCTGAACTTTCCGTCAGTGCGTGGCCTCAGGGTCCAGGCTCACCACAGCATCATGCTCAGTGGTCATTTCTCTTTACTGTTTTCTTGCTTGCTTGCTTCTATTTTCTGTTTTCTCCTTCCTTTCTTCCTCCTCCTTCTTCTTCTTTTTGTTTTGTTTTGCTTTGTTTTGTTTGTTCTTTGAGACAGGGTTCCTCTGGGTAGCCTTGGCTATCCTGGACTCGCTTTGTAGATCAGGATGGCCTCTAACTCACAGCGATCCACCTGCCTCTGCCTCCCGAGTGCTGGGATTAAAGGCGTGCACCACCGTGCCCGGCTTCTTTTCCGTTCCTTGTTGATACAGATCTCCCTATGGGATCCTCTTGCCTCTGCCCCCTGGATGCTAGGATGGGTGACAGGTGTAGGCCACCGTTCTCAGCTCTTCTGGACATTTCTAAAGGGTGTCGTTTGACTCACATTCAAGTTTCTTGCTTCCTACTGTGCATTTAAAGGGCAGTGTCCTGTTCTAGAACCTGGGATACCGTTCCCATGCAAGATCTCACCATCATCGAACATAACCCTCCCCTGTGGTTCAGTTTAGGAATTGTGGTGCTCGGAATAAATGCAGATTTGATGGTGCCGTAGGAGCAATGCTGCAGGAGTTGGGTGGGGTAGCTGTATGGTTTTCAATGAGCCAAATTCATTAAAAAATATTTTTTAAAAAATTTATGATATAAAATTCACCTGCAACAAATCTCCTCTTGTTTGTTCTACAAACAAGATTCATCTTTTGTTTCTAAGAACGTTGTTTTTTTGTTTTTTTTTTTTAATCACTTTAACAATTACCAGTGCCATATCCCTGCCCCTCACTTAGCCTTGGCTATTTGAAGCTGACTTATAAAGACCTCATCAGGTCGGCTGGTGGCCTAGAACTAACTGTGTAGAACAGGCTGGCCCCAAACCCACCCTGCTGCCTCTGCCTCCCCGGTGCAGCAGTTAACAAGTGTGTGTCACACACCCGTATGCACTTTAGTTCCCCATAGGAAAAAAAACACCCCAGCAGAGCCCACTCCCCCTTTCTCCTGTAGCTTAGAGCTGTTGCTCATGCAGGGTTGGTCACGTCCGAGCATAGATAAGACCACTGGGGTATAGTGTAAGGAAAATGGAAACATTGTAGCACAGTGTTGCGCTGGCTGCCACAGGTGGGCCCAGGGCTCTGGGCCTTGTGTAGGGGTGGGGGTTCTTCCGTGACTCCCAGCTGCTGGGCTCTGCTGTCCACCTGCTCAGGAATGGCTGCCGCCTCTCCATTCCCCAGTCCGAGGCCTCCAGAAAGACAGATTCCCTGTAGGATACCCATGGAGCCTGTGCTGAGTAAATATTGACAAAGTAGTCTAAAGAGCAAACACTTTGACATTTGTAAGGTCCACAGCAGGTCTTGTATATATTTATACAGCAGGAGTGAGCTCTGCATACCGATTTCCCTGAACCTGCTCTCATATAATTCCACACGATGGTGAGGGTGTGGGGGGGCATGGGGGGTGGCTGAGCATGTGGGAACAGGGCCAGCACTGGGTGGTAGCACCACTCCCTGTCTTCTGTCCCACCCAGAAGGCTTCAGGCACCGCCCCTAGTAAGAATCTTACTCTGGTTTTCTTCTTCTTCTTCTTCTTCTTCTTCTTCTTCTTCTTCTTCTTCTTCTTCTTCTTCTTCTTCTTCTTCTTCTTCTTCCTCTTTTTCTTTTTCTTTTTCTTCTTCTTCCTCCTTTTTTCTTTTTCTTCTTCTTCTTCTTAAAAGACCTACTTTTCTAGGAAAATGAAAAGAAGGAGGGAAAATTAAAAAAACCTCACAACCTTTGGTTTTAATGTATTATAATTGACGAACTTTCTTTTTACTTGGTAAAAATTTTATTGATGTTTTCGTACTTTATATTTATTAAAGACTGAGCCTCAAAAAATGTAATGAGTGGGGGGTGGGAAAGCTTGCTTAATTTAAATTGTGAGTCTGTCTGTTAAGGAATGCATTAGAGGCAGGAGAAGCATAAGACATATTAATTGACAGACAGGAACTGCTGTCTCTGAGGTTGATACAAGTAATTTATTACTTTAGAAGTGAATGCCACCTCCAGAACGTGCTTCATTAATTTCAAATTTAGTTTTAATTTCAAGCTGTTGCCCCTTGAGAAGAATAAGGTGGCAAATTATGTTTGAAGAGCAGATTTTTTTTCTTTTTTTGCTCCAAAGAAACATCACATTTTAACTATTTAATTTTACAAATAAGTGTGCCCATGTTGTTTGCCACCTCCCCGAGAGCCAAGAACGCACTCTAGGTACAACCCACACTTGCTCACTGATGTCCTTTTTCTTTTTTCTCTCTTTCTCTCCTCTTTGTCTTCTTCGTTCGTCCTTGCTTGTGGTCATGGCAGCCTACGTGTCCGACGAGCTGAAGGCGGCTGCCTTGGTACAGGACGACCTGGAAACCGAGGAGCGAGCGGCCGATGGAGAACCCTCAGCCAAGTACATGTGCCCGGAGAAGGAGCTCAGCAAAGCCTGCCCCAGCTACCAGAACTCGCCCGCTGCTGAGTTCTCCAGCCATGAAATGGACAGTGAATCCCACATCAGCGAGACCAGCGACCGCATGGCTGACTTTGAAAGCAGTTCCATCAAGAACGAGGAGGAGACCAAGGAGGTCCAGGGGCCGCTGGAGGACACCGCCGTGTCGGACAGCCTCGAGCAGATGAAAGCCGTGTACAACAACTTCCTGTCCAATTCCTATTGGTCCAACCTCAACCTCAACCTGCACCAGCCCTCCTCAGAGAACCACGGAGGCGGCAGCGGCGGAGGTGGCGGAGGTGGCAGCAGCAGCAGCAGCAGCAGTAGCAGCAGTAGCTGCGGCAGTGGGAGCTTTGACTGGCACCAGAGCGCCATGGCGAAGACCCTGCAGCAGGTGTCGCAGAGCCGCATGCTGCCCGAGCCCAGCCTGTTCAGCACCGTGCAGCTGTACCGCCAGAGCAGCAAGCTGTACGGCTCCATCTTCACCGGGGCCAGCAAGTTCCGCTGCAAAGACTGCAGCGCCGCCTACGATACCCTGGTGGAGCTGACGGTGCACATGAACGAGACGGGCCACTATCGCGATGACAACCATGAGTCGGACAGCAACAACCCAAAGCGCTGGTCCAAGCCTCGCAAGCGGTCTCTGCTGGAAATGGAAGGGAAGGAAGACGCCCAGAAAGTGCTGAAGTGCATGTACTGCGGCCACTCCTTCGAGTCCCTCCAAGACCTGAGCGTCCACATGATCAAAACTAAACACTACCAAAAAGTGCCTCTCAAGGAACCTGTCACCCCTGTCGCAGCCAAAATCATCCCTGCGGCTCGGAAGAAACCGTCTCTGGAGCTGGAGCTGCCTAGCTCCCCTGACTCCACGGGCGGGACCCCCAAAGCCACTCTCTCCGACACCAGCGATGCTTTGCAGAAGAACTCCAACCCTTACATCACGCCAAATAACCGGTATGGCCACCAGAACGGCGCCAGCTACGCGTGGCACTTCGAGGCCCGCAAGTCTCAGATCCTCAAGTGCATGGAGTGCGGCAGCTCCCACGACACTCTCCAGGAGCTCACGGCCCACATGATGGTCACCGGCCACTTCATCAAGGTCACAAACTCGGCCATGAAGAAGGGTAAGCCCCTCATGGAGACGCCCGTCACGCCCACCATCACCACCTTGGTGGACGAGAAGGTGCAGTCCGTGCCGCTGGCAGCCACCACCTTCACGTCCCCCTCCAACACACCCACCAGTGTGTCCCCAAAGCTGACTGTGGAGGTCAAAAAGGAAGTGGACAAGGAGAGAGCGGCCATGGACGAGAAACCCAAGGAGAAGGACAAGACCAGCGAGGAGGAGGAGAAATACGATATTTCTTCCAAGTACCACTATTTGACTGAAAACGACTTGGAGGAGAGCCCTAAGGGGGGACTCGATATCCTTAAATCCCTCGAAAACACGGTGACGTCCGCCATCAACAAGGCTCAGAATGGCACTCCCAGCTGGGGGGGCTATCCCAGCATCCACGCCGCCTACCAGCTCCCCAACATGATGAAGTTGTCCCTGGGGTCCTCGGGGAAGAGCACACCCCTGAAGCCCATGTTCGGTAACAGCGACATCGTGTCTCCCACCAAAACCCAGACCCTGGTCTCTCCTCCGCCCAGCAGCCAGACCTCCCCCATGCCCAAGACAAACTTCCACGCCATGGAGGAACTGGTGAAAAAAGTCACGGAGAAAGTCACCAAGGTGGAAGAGAAGATGAAAGAGCCTGAAGGCAAGCTGTCGCCGCCCAAGCGGGCCACGCCGTCCCCGTGCGGCAGCGAGCAGAGCGAGCCCGTCAAGATGGAAGCCTCCAGCGACGGTGCCTTCAAGAGCCAGGAGAACAGCCCCAGCCCACCAAGGGATGCCTGCAAAGAGGTGAGCCCCGCCGCAGAGCCAGTGGAGAACGGCAAGGAGCTGGTTAAGCCTCTGAGCGGAGGTCTCAGCGGGAGCACTGCCATCATCACGGACCACCCCCCAGAGCAGCCCTTCGTGAACCCCCTGAGTGCCCTGCAGTCGGTCATGAACATCCACCTGGGCAAGGCGGCCAAGCCCTCCCTCCCTGCCCTGGACCCCATGAGCATGCTCTTTAAGATGAGCAACAGTCTGGCGGAGAAGGCAGCCGTGGCAACGCCATCGCCTCTTCAGGCCAAGAAGGCGGAGCATCTGGACCGCTACTTCTACCACGCCAACAACGACCAGCCCATTGACCTCACAAAGGGAAAGAGTGACAAAGGTTGCTCTTTAGGTTCAGGGCTTTTGTCACCCACGTCCACATCCCCAGCAACCTCCTCATCCACGGCGACGACGGCCAAGACATCCGCTGTCGTGTCGTTCATCTCAAACTCGCCGCTGCGCGAAAACGCCTTGTCAGATATATCGGACATGTTGAAGAACCTGACGGAGAGCCACACCTCCAAATCCTCCACCCCTTCCAGCATCTCGGAGAAGTCGGACGTTGACGGGGCCACCCTGGAAGAGGCCGAGGAGTCGACGCCGGCGCAGAAGAGGAAAGGCCGCCAGTCAAATTGGAATCCCCAGCACCTGCTGATCCTGCAGGCCCAGTTTGCGGCCAGCCTCCGGCAGACGTCGGAGGGCAAGTACGTCATGGCAGATCTGAGCCCCCAGGAGCGCATGCACATCTCCAGGTTCACCGGGCTCTCCATGACCACCATCAGCCACTGGCTGGCCAACGTGAAATACCAGCTCCGGAGGACAGGTGGGACGAAGTTCCTCAAAAACTTGGACACCGGCCACCCCGTGTTCTTTTGTAACGACTGCGCGTCGCAAATCAGGACTCCTTCCACGTACATCGGCCACCTAGAGTCACATCTGGGCTTCCGGCTGCGGGACCTATCCAAACTGTCCACCGAACAGATTAACAATCAGATAGCACAAACCAAGTCGCCGTCGGAAAAACTGGTGACGTCCTCCCCGGAGGAGGACCTGGGGACCTCCTATCAGTGCAAGCTTTGCAATCGGACCTTTGCGAGCAAGCATGCTGTCAAACTTCACCTCAGCAAAACGCACGGGAAGTCTCCAGAAGACCACCTTCTGTTTGTTTCGGAGCTGGAGAAGCAGTAGCCTTGACTCCCAGGGCGGACATGACTGGCGGGAAACGCTGAAGGCACCTTCAGGCTCCTCTCGCCTTGTCCTCCTCGGCACATGGCGAAGAGGACTGTTCTGGGCTGGAGTGTTCGGTAGGACTGTACAGTGTTCAATAGAGAGAGGCGCATATAATCAGCTGTTGTTACTGGTAAAATGACGAAGGTTAAAACGCAGTGCTAAGTGTTTGGAACTCTGTATAAATGGGATTTAATTGTGAGCATCACCCCCGCCCTCCCCCCCCCCCATGCTTCAAGCTGCATGCATTAACAGACAGTTTAATTAAGCATTTGTAACGGAACCAGGCACACTTTTTTATTCCACGAAACTTGGGTGTGCTGGCATTCCTCACCCTTTCATCTTTAGCCCTCTGAGTACTACGAAGCACTTTTGCATTAATTTGGTTTAAAAAAAAAAGATAAATAATAAAACAAAATAATAATGAATAATAATAATGTTATGAAACTCTGTTTTTAAACTCCTTACCAGCTTAGTTATAAGGAATAACAGGCACCTCCATTTATGCAGGTCTGCAGGGGTTTAACACGCCTTGAAAATTTAAAAGAATATTATTTTCACATTGAAACATAGATGTATATATTGTATAGATTTCAAACTCTTATGGAAAAATGTGACTGGTTAACTGACCCTTTTTTCTTGCATTTATAACAAGTGTTTTATGTACCTACTATACCCTGGGCACAAGCCATGCCTCTGTATAGTGTATATTTCCTTATCTTTTCTTTTTTTTTTAAAAAAAAGGTTATTGTTGTTTTTTTTTTACATGCAAACGTTGTAAATTATACAGAAAATACCACAGATAGCATTTATAAAGTATACAGAAGCATTATCTCAAAGCAAGGTATGATGTTTGTTTTACTATACGGCACATCTATATTGATAGAGGGTTCATGTTTAAATTATACATATTTATTAGCGTTCTATTATCATTTGTTTCGAGGCCAGGAAATCCATCCCTGGCAGGCATCATAACTATTTTGCACATGGTTCTTAAAGGTATTTATTAGAAATTAAAGGATGCTCAAAGTAAACTCAGTGCTCAAAGGGTTAAATCTATTCGAAAAGGATTAAAAAAAAAAAGATTAAAAAAAAATAATGAACAACTTGTACTGTATTTCCTGAACATTGATAAAGCCTTTAAAATGTTTGTACTGTAATCCTTTGCTTAAACGTCCTGAGGCGTTCTGTGGGGACAACCTTTCACTTATTTATAAGCCCTCTCTGTTGCTAGTTCATGATGTGGAATGCTTTTTTTTTTCTTTCCTTCCTTCCTTCCTTTCTTTTTCTTTCTTTCTTTCTTTCTTTTTTTTTCTTTAAATTTCAGTCGGTAACTTTGTTTTGTTCTTCCTAATTATTCTCCCAAGATCCCACACTGCAGTTTTATCTTGAGGCGTATGAAAGGTAACCCAGGGTTACCAGCTCGCCGAGCCATTCTGTTCTCCCTTTCTGGCAGTTAATTTGCAGAAATAACTGACAGCTGCCACCGTACGAGAACCTATGTATAAAATATTGGCATGTAAGCACCACAGACACCGTTACGCACCCTGTGCCCGGTTTTGTTGTTGACAATGGCACACCATGATGTGACTCTTCATACAACCCCCTTTTTTTCTACGGCAGCATTAAAATTGTCTTTTTGCTATAATTTTGTGTTGCGTTCACAATTATGTCTGAGATGTGCTACGACTAACGAGCACATTAAAATTAAATTGTACGCGATCTGTTTACGACTGACTCGGTTGCTGTGTCTGCCAGGTGCTGGCAGTTGGAGGCTTCGCGCAAATCAGGGGAGTCCCAGTGAACTTCAGTGCTCATGAGGAAAGTGGGGAGAGGCTTGCAGAGCATTCCCCCCCCCCCCGCCCCCCAAGGGACAAAACTTGGAAAGAAATCTAGCCAATGGGGCTAGAACCTCTAGGGGCAAGGAACATCAGAGCCAAATCTCCACCGTCGGAACGTCCTTTGGGTCACACTGGACAGCTGTCCTGGGTGGGTCTGGTCTCCCTTCTCGATGCCCTCCATAGTGTTCCCAGGCTGAAGGGGGAGGTTTCTAGAAGACTCTACACACGATGGTTCATTCTTGGTAACTTAAGGTTTTCAAAGAGCGGAAAGCAGAGGGGAACCGGAAATCCAGACTTTGGGGTCACCTGCCCCTTCTCAAGAGAAAGCAGCCAGAGGTAACCAGGTTGGGGAGAGGGCGGGAGGAGACCGAGCCTATCCGTGGTGGGGCGGGGGCGGGGGTGGGGGTGGGAGAGGTGGGGGGGGCGGGGTGGCGCGTGTAGGCAGGAAGCGTTTATATGATAATCACAAGCTTTTATTGGCCCTGGCAAATCACTCCCAACAAAATGCTGAGAACGTCGCGCAACACTGTAAAATACCTTTATTACTATGTTCAAACTAGCCTTGCAGTCAAGGCTGAATCGGATCTCCTAACCTAGAATTATACAAATGAGGAGCGTGATACATCCGTGTAATACATAAAGCACCTCAACTTGAAGGGGGAAGAAAAGAGATACTCTTTTATTAAAAATTTAAATTAAGCCCTTTCAAAAATGTTCAGCAACACGCCCACGGGGGGGAAGGTTCTTCCTCTGCTCCCCCATCCCCCCTTTCCATCAAGGCAAGTCCAAATGTGCCATCTACTCTGTTTTCCCTCAGTAATCTCTCCCTTCCCACCCACCCCCTTCTCTTTTTCTGGTTTCAGAAAGAACTCCACTGGACTTTAGCACGGGGCTTCTGGCATGTAGTGACACAGGCGCTCTACTGCAGCCTCGTGGCTTGGGCACACAGGTGGGACTCAAGCCTCAGAGTCCAAGGTCTGCCCCACTCCGCGCCTCCAGCACGGCCGGCCCCGTGTCTTTCCCGTTAGCGCCTGCGCGAGGGACGCGAACGTTCTCCCAGGGTACCTGCCACTGTCCTAGAACCTGGCTTAGGAGACAGAGGGCACCGCCCCGCCCCCCCCCCGCCCCCCACCGCATCCCCACTGCGTCTTCTGCATCTTTGCATCCTGAAGCCCAGATTTCTACTCTTGAATTTTTCACAGGTTAAATATAGCGTCAGTTTATTAGAATCCAAAGTCCTGCATCTAACAGATTACACTGACAACACTCTCGTCATCACCAGGGCCCATGTGGCTTGAAGGGAGAGGGGATTTGTGCGAGTGATGGTGGAGCCCCCCCCTTACCCCCCCCCACCCCCTCACAGTTGTGAAGGGCCCAACGCTCTGCGTCTCCTCCTTCCCCTCCCCCAAGATTATTATCAGGGATGTTCAGTTTAGGGGTGGGGAGGGGGGAGACGTGGAAGTTGTTAGTCAAGGTAGGTAGTGAGTGACACACTCAGTTGGCATCTTGGACTCAGCCCACTGGTACTGACGGAAACCCACAGTGAATTCTACTAAGTTAGTGCATTACATTGAATGTAAACCTCTCTTTGCAAAAGAGAGAGTCTACTTAACATTGGGAGGTGGGCCACTTCCGCCCCCCCTCCCCCATCACCAAACCCTGGCCTGGCAACAGGGTTAGGCAACATGCACGAAGAATTTCAGATCATAGCTCGTTACAGCCCCCAAATGAAAGCGGACCATCGAAAGCGAACGCAGTCGGGTCTGCTGTTGCCCACACAGTCTATGGCTGATGTGAATAGAAAAGGGGGGGGGCGGGGTAACTGGTGGGACTGGTGCCTGAGTAGGTCTGCAAGCAGATCCTGGAAGGAGAGTAGATGTGCCGAGGGAGGGGCCTTTAATCCCAGGTGCATAGGTGACCCCTGACCTCACCCACCCACGCTCAGCCTCACTGTAGTACCATGGTCTGTCTTCCAGCCGTCGCATTTATGCGGTGTCTTAAAATAACATTTGTGATAAATGTGCAATTTAACTAATTTATGGTGCTATGATGTGCTCAGGGCTACATGCAAGATGAAAATCTTAAATGGAGCTTGAACAGCTCAATTCACAACAAGGAATCAATATGCCACATCTTTAGCTATTCGCTGCAGTCAACATTTAGCAAAAAAAAAAAATATCAAGGATGTATCTTTTAAATTTTAGGCAGCAAGAACTCTATAATTAAACAAAATCTTACGTGAAAGTAAGAGCGTTCGTGGTGAGGACCTATCTCTATTCACTTTTCATTCTGCAAAAGGAATATATATATCGCCATAGGGCAGCACTTCCCTGAGCGCCCTGCATTCAGTAGGAGGAGCTCAGGTGAGAGCCTTTGCGTCCCATGGAGCCTTCCCCATCAGAGCCAGATCACTGCAGGTTGGTAGGCTTCACTGCCCCTAGCCTCTGCAGTGTGACAATGTGTGTCAAGGCACACAGAAATTCAGAAGGCCTATTCGCTGCCCAGCTCCATTTTGAGGGAACCTCCATGAAGAGAGATGACACAGGAGCGGATGGAAAATGACTGTGGGTTCCAGAAACTTTCCAGTTACCTAATTTTTTTTAAAAAAAGAGAAAATTAAATGATTTTTTTTTCAAATTCATCTGCACAGTTCCAGGCATAGGAACGCTATAATGGTGCTTTATTCTGTTGATAATTTAGGACAGAAACAACACTGTGTTACAGGAAGCAATCATAAAAATGAAAACAGCGAACCCCAACACTGTTCTTTAATAATAAATACTTTAACTTTAAAATAATAGCTATTATCTTTTCAGCTAATGGAGAAATTATCATTTTCACTCCACTGGAGGGTTTTTCTTCGGGTAATAGAAACACTAACCTCCTTTCTCCTTAGGGATTTATTAGAAAGCACATGTAATCTTTGGCAGAGGCAACCAGGAAGCACACACTTTGGAGGCAGCGCGTCACCGGACGCTTTAGTGCCTGCAGCAGATTCGAGAAAACGCCAAAGAGATGCTCAGTGCCTGCCTTTGCCACACGCTGCTGGACTTACACAAAACGTGGGGTGACTAGTTTTCCCTTCGCTGGAGGGGCAGGCAGCAGGTGCTCCGTCCACCTCAGGAAAATGCTAGCCTCCCCACGTCCAGTGTGGTAGCCCTGTTGTGTCAGGGGAAAGCAGTGATCAAACACACTTTGCAAGGGGTTGCTTGTCTCTATGGCCACGTTGAGTTCCACAAGCCCGCAGGAGAATCTGCCTGCTTCTCTCATTCCACCTGTTCCATTCCTATAGATTTGAGTGGAAACTTGCACCCTTGCATGCGGGCGCGCGCACATACACACACACACACACACACACACACACACACACACACACATACACACACATATGTGTTTTCAGGAAAGACTCGAGGACAAAAAAGAGTAGGCTCATAGTTAGGAAGGTGTCTCTCCCGAAGTGTTCTCTACTTTTGGAGACCATGATCTCCACTTTGCCAGGACAATGGATGTGCCAAATTGTTGGTTAGCTGCCTGACAGTTCCTGATGGTTGAGCCAATCCCAGACAGCCTAAGGCTGACTCAGCCTAGCGACGGTACAGGAGCTGTGGGAGACTTCAGTCAAAGCCTCTTCCAGAGGTTAGGAATTTAGTGGTGGTGGTGGTGGGGGGGGGGGTGGAATCCATGCCCCACCTCTACTTCAACAACCCAGGTGCTTTCAAAATTAAAATCTAACAAGAGATCAGAGGAACTGCCTCTCTAAAGCCTTTGAATAACGTTGTCAACTAAATATATAAATGAGTCAATCATGGTGGGTAACAAGGTGACCCCTCCACCACTTAAGATCCACAATTGGCTCATTGGAATTAGGGACCACTGGCTATCTCCTTCCTTGTCAGCAGAGAGCAGACAATAGCCATATGGTGAGCCTTCAAATATAAATGAAGTAAAATGTAAGATTGAGTTCTCACATTGTACCGGCCGTGTGTCAGGTGCTGACGACTTAGCTACACGGGGGCCAGCAGCCACGCCTTTGGATAACCCAGACCTAAAAGGGTGGGATGGTTGTCATCTGCCCTCGATCGACAAGGTTGATTGTTAAAAGCCAGACCCCTTGCCCATAAATGATTGGAAAAGTGGATTTCCAGTCTGTGCGTATTTCTAAGAATCTTTCTTTTGCCAATATGGGTCCATGCCACGTTCTCACATGGCAATAGTGCTGATGGAAGCCAAGGACACACACAATTAACCTTGAGCATAAAATTATAAACAGAAATGCCAGGCACCGGTGTCTGCGGTGCGGTCCCATCCCATCCCCCTGCTGAGTGTGTCAGCCACCCTGCAAACTCCAAAGGGCCTAATGAGATGCCCATGGCCTTGCCCTGCCCTTACGTAGCTGGTAATGAACCAGGCTGCATCAGGGATGGAGACTCAGGCTTGGGAACCCTCCCCTCCCTGCAGATCCCATCAGCATCTGGTCCCCTTCCTTGGCAGCCCTGGGCAGCATTAGGATGGCAGCTATTCGGTCCTCCTTTTCAACACTAGAAAATTGCCAGGGATGTCGCTCAGTGCTAGAGCCTTTGCCAAGCAAGCCCAAAGTCCTGGCCTCAGTCCCCAGTAATGCAAACAAACAAACAAACAAACAAACAAAAAATTCTAAAGGTGCACTTTTTAATTTGGGAGGGGGCTATGTTTTTAAAAATTACTACATTTTCAGTGCTTTGCTTCCATTTTTTTTTCTCCTACAGCAGGATTCCTGGGACACATTTATGACCATCATAATTGTGAATTAGAGATCTCCCAGGCCAACTGAAATGAAATTATGAGACGCCGAAACCTGGTTTAATTGGAGCATTTATGGAGAAAAAGAAGTCCTAATGGCTGTGTCCTGGTCTTTGTGACTGTTCAGTTCACATCTCTACCTGTGTCCACAGCTGGCGCTGGAGGATCTTGGGTCAAGAGATCCAGAGGTACAGAGAGAATGAGACAGGTGTGTCAAGAAGGAGCCATTTCTTAGCTTTGAAAAAAAAACACAGAAATGGAGGTACAGTCCCTGGAGTTCCGCCTCAGTGACCATGAGACCCAGTCGGCAGACGCTGAAGGACCCGGCTCCTGAGAGCCTCATCAGGCCTTGTCATTGCTCTAATGAATATCATTTAAATTGCTTTGTATATTGGTGGAGTTTGGATGTCGATTTAATTTGTGCATGTGTTTGAATTCTTCTGCTTGGCTAGGCTAACTGAGAAGCGGGCGTCTAATGAAAACTGAGCCGGTGACAGTGTGATGCGCTCCAAACCCAGTCAAATGAGTTTGAAGGGCTGCTGTGACAGCCCTCAAAAAAAAAAAAAAAAAAAAAAAAAGGAAGTAGACGTGGCAGTCGAAGGAGAAAGAAGGTTCTCCTCCTCATCGCTTGCAGTGCCTGGGACAAACGGGCCAGAGGAGAGACGCAAGCAGACTCTTGTCTCAGCTCGGGTCTCGGTCCGGTCCGTCCATCTGGGGTCTTGTGGATGCTCCATTCCTGTGGTTCAGCATCACAGGGCCTGAGTTACCAAGGGTAATGGATAGACGCGAGAGCCTAGCTCCCCAGGAGAGTCTGTGGTTAGGGTTCCCACCTAAGAGAAGGGCTTTCAGTCATGTGTGCCCTCCAAAACAAAGCCCCCCCCCACCGAGTCCTTATCTGGAATATTGTGTCATGTGTCCTAAGCTCTCCCTCCTATGCCTCACACACAAACACCCGCCTGCCGCTGCCCACCCAGTTTGCTCCTCTGTCCTCCCAGCTCTCTTGGGGCTCACTGATTCATGAGGTCCAGTGAGAAGCACTGCTCTGCTGTGTCCCCCTTCAAAGGCCGGCTAGGCTTCCGTTTGCAGAAGCACCGGGAACAAAATCTACGTAGAAATGCAACCCCCTAGCCCGTGCCTTTAGAAGATTGCCCTTTCATTGTGGTTTGGTTTGCTGCTGCTGCTGCTGCTGCTGCTGCAGCAGAGATACCATATTTCTATATTCTTTAAAAGCCCAAGCGAGTCTTGAATTCACTATGGACCCCAGGTCGGCCTGGAGCTGCTGGTTCTCCTCTTTCAGCCGCCATGGTGCTAGGATGATGTCATATATGGCTAAGCCTCACTTCTGGAAGAAGCTTGATCCTTGGCCCCTCTGTTTCCATGAGAGGATAGGCCTTGGGTGTCACGGGGCTGTAGCTTCCTCGGGGGCTCCCTGGTACCCCAGGTTCTTCACTTCAGAGGATGTAGATCCGTGGACTTTCCCACAACACAGTTTCTCCTCCCACAGATGCTGTAAAGCATGTTTTCCTCCCAGCCCCGGCGCCCCAGATAGTGACTCCAAGGCATATATATATATATTTACAAGAGCCCAGGTCAACGTAGCCAGGCATGTGCCCTGACTGACACTTTGTTCATTCTGTTCCAAGTTCTGCCACGTGGCTGGTCACTTACGCCCAGTTTCATATGTCCATCTTCCATCCTTCCATCTTCTTCAGACTCATAGGGTGACTATCCTGCCTCTCTGTTTCCCAGGGAGTCTCTGTCTGTCTGTCTGTCTGTCTGTCTGTCTGTCTGTCTGTCTCTCTCTCTCTCTCTCTCCCTCCCTCCCTCTCTCTTTCTCCTTCTCTCTCTCCCTCCCTCCTTTCCTCTTCCTCTCTCTCTCCCTCCTTCCCTCTCCCTCTCTCTCTTCTCTCCCTCCCTCCCTCCCTCCCTCTCTCCCTCCCTCTCTCTTTCTCCCTCCCTCCCTCCCTCTCTCTCTCTCTCCCCCCCTCTCTCCCCCTCCCTCCCCCCTCAACCACCCCAGCCCAACTCCCACATCATTTCCTGCCTCAGCTAACAGGCCATTAGCTTTTTATTGACAGGTGATGCTTCCTTACAGAAACAAGAGGTTCCTTCTACAATACCCATTGACCCTGCCGGTCTTCTCAAACACCACCAGTACGCACACAGCCCAGCTCTGCCTAGGACTCAGAGGAAAGAAAGATCACAAGCCACGAACGCTCTGGAATCCTGGCTTCCTCTACTTGTTCAATCCTGTCATCGCCGCAAGGCTTGGCTGCAAAAACAAAACGGACTTTGGAAATCGGGAAAAGCGCTGTGTTCCCTAAGAGGAGTCGGCCGTAGGGAATGTAGCATGGGTCAGGTGCGGGAGGAATTCCGGGAGAGGTTCTGGGATGAAGCGGAGGGAAATAGAACTTCAAATTCCCCGGAGAAAAGTGATGTCAGGAGCTGCAGGGGGCGTGGCCTCACTGGTCTGTGTGACGGTAGTGGTGGGTGATCCCAGAAGGAGGCCCATGGTTTCATCCTGAGAGAGGCCCAAGACGCTGGGGACACTGTGAGGTCTCCATGGTGCTGAGCCCTCATGTCACGCTGATGGCGTTCTCACCAAGGATTGGTGCCCAGGACCACAATGAAAGTAGGCTAAGACTGCGCTCTGGACTCAAATGAGCGCTGAGTCAGTCAGAGAGAGACAGGAGAGCAGGGAACAAGTCCTAAGCAAACAGCCAAGTGACACAGATGAAGCTGAGCAGGAAACAGAGGAGATGACGAGGGCCAAGTCAGGTACTGGGAGCCCTTTGGGTAAGAAAAGGCCTGAGCTAAATCATAAGGATGGGAAAGACTGGACACTGTAGCCCCTGGGGCAGCGGAGGGGGCGGGTGTTGGAGAACTCACCTTCTCCTTGGTACAAACAGCATGCAGGCTGCCTCCTCAGCCTTCTACTTGGCTATGCTTAGAGATGGTGGGGCCGTTGGTCATAGCCTGTCACATTTCAAGAATCACCTCGTGGCCGGGCGCTGTGGTACACTCCTGTAATCCCAGCAGCCCTCAGGGAGGCAGAGGCAGGCGGACCGCGGGTGAGTTCGAGTCCAGCCTGGTTTACTAAGCGAGTCCGGGACAGCCAAGGCTACCCAGAGAAACTCTTGTCGCGAAAAACAAAACAAAACAAGATGAATCACCTTGTGGATTGTCCACAAGATATTACCGTGGCCCTCTTGGTGCTGGGTGCTTGCTCTTTTGGTCTGTCTGGGTAGATGTCACATGTCACATCAGTCTTTTGCTTTGTTTTGTAGGTAGGTCCACATTGACCTAGAGCCCTTAAAACTGTCCTGCCTCAGCTCCCAAGGGCATATGCCAGGACTCCCAGACCACCAGGGGCTTTCTCCCCCCTCCCCCAATAGGATTTTAATACCACAGAGTCTTCATCTTCAAAGCGTAGGCTTGGAGTAAGTTTATCAAGAGATGATACATATGATTTTATGGTTTGGATATGCAATGTGTCCTCAGAAGGAGCACGTGCCGAGGACTCGAACGGGCAGGTGAAGGCTCTGACCTAATCAACGGTTAGATAGTGTGATAGCTTCAAAAGTTTGCTGTATACTTTTAATTTATTTTATTTAATTGCTCTTCTTCTTCTTCTTCTTCTTCTTCTTCTTCTTCTTCTTCTTCTTCTTCTTCTTCTTCTTCTTTTGTCATCAACTTTGAAAAGAAATGAGCTTGGAGCCCCAAGGCGGAGAACTAGACCTCTGGAGAAGGTTCTTACTGGCCAGGACTAGTTCTAGACCAACTGTGGTGACACTCATCATGGTGTGGTGACACTCATCATGGTGTGGCTCCATCTGCATCCAGACCCAGGGCAGTGGGCCTCTGCCCTAAGCTGAGGTTCACATGCTACACTTCAGGATCACAGTTTTGGCACAGAGAATTGTCCCTTGTCCAATGCATGGCCTCAGTTTTTCAGTCAGAGAACTTGTCGTATTCCTTAGCAAGTGTCACCTTGGCTAAATGATCCGTTTTCTAAGAGTCAGCGGGGAGAATTCTCATCAGACTGTTGAGTCCAGACTCACCACAGACCCCAGGAAGAAGTCCTTCAGATGAACCAGCTACAGTCTCCTCTGTGGGCAGGAAACGCCCTGCAGTGGGCAATGCTGAGTTTATCGTACGCGCAAGCACACACAAACACACACACACACAATGCAGACATACATTATAAACATGCACACACACACACGCACACATACACACAATGCAGACATACATTATAAACATGCACACACATGCATGCACACATACACACACACACACACACACACAATGCAGGCATACATTATAAACATGCACACACACACGCACACATACACACATACACACAATGCAGACATACATTATAAACATGCACACACATGCATGCACACATACACACACACACGCACACATACACACATACACACAATGCAGACATACATTATAAACACACACAAACATGCATGCATACACACATGCTCACACACATGCAATGCAGACATACATTATAAACACACACACACATGCATGCACACATGCACACACACACACCTGTAATTGCATCCGGATGAACATCTGAAGGCCAGCACCCTAGGGCCACAGTGGCCTTCCCAGCAATAAGGCTGCTGTCTTTTCTGGCCCCAGTAACTAGACACTGATGAGGGAACCGACTACTTGTTCCTAGAATGAAGAACCTTCACTTGTCTCTCTGTCTCTGACAACTGAACTGAGCAGAGAGACTTTTCATCCGGTGGGATTGCAAATGTGGCCTGCAGGCTGACCATGGCCCGCAGATGTGTTTAGTCAGAGCCAATGCGGTCAAACAACACAACTTTAATTCACTGCCAGACTTGGGAAACTGAGAGATTTCACACCACGTCCAGTTTCCTGGCGCATCTGGACACCACCTTCCCAGGTGCCAGCAGGTGGCTAGGAGGGCACAGTAGTTGCCTGCTTTAGACAAGACGTCGGCTCTCTGGTTGAACCAGTGTTTCTTCTGTTTCCCTGTTTGTCTTGCAGGCTGGTCTCTTCCTGAGGTGGAACCTCACAAGTGGGCTGGGAAGAAGGAAGTTGGTGACCCAAAAGTATAGCTAAGAGGGTAAGAGAGGAAAAGGAAAAGAAAAGAAGTCAAGTCAACATCCCTTGCACTGGAATGCAAGCCATAAGGCTGGGGGGGGGGTGTGTGTAGCTCAATGGTAATGTGACTACCTAGCATGCCCGTGACAATCACCAGTAACCCCCCTGTCCCCCCAACACACACGCAGTGATGATGACAGAGAGAAAGAGGAGGAAGGGGGAGGGGGTGAGGGAGGGGGGAAGGAGTGGGGGAGGGGGGAAGGAGTGGGGGAGGGGGGAAGGAGTGGGGGGAGGGGGGAAGGAGTGGGGGAGGGGGAGGAGAGGAGGGGGAGGAGGATGGGAGGGGAAAGGGAGATGGGGGAAAGGAGAGGGAGGGGGAGGAGGATGGGAGGGCAAGGGGGAGGAAGGGGAGGGGAAGGAAGATGGGAGGGGAAGGGGGGAGGGGGAGGAAAGGAGGGGGAGGGGGAGGAAAGGAGGGGGAGGGGGAGGAAAGGAGGGGGAGGAGAATGGGAGGGCAAGGGGGAGGAGAGGCGGGGGAGGAAGATGGGAGGGTAAGGAGGAGGAGGGGGAGGAGGAGAGGAGGGGAGGAGGATGGGAGGGGAAGGGGGAGGAGGGGGAGGGGATGACAGACAGGGGAAGGAGTGGGGGAGGGGAGGAGGACGTTCAGGAGTAGTATAAATTTGAGGTCAGCCTGCACCACCTGGAGAGACCTTATAAGGAGGATAGAAACAAATAGGATGCTGGTATAGGCAACTAGTTCTCAGTGCCCTGGAAATGTGCAGAGTGATATGGGGAGGGGGGAGGGCGGGCGGCGGCAGTCTCTAAGTGGTCCCCTTGTAAGGTGAAGCATATGGCAATCTACCAATTGCTGTTACAAGTTGAGCACTGCCGACCTAGCCTAGGGGTAGGATAAGCATCCACAGTTCCTGGTCTTAGGTTGAACAAGCCTTTGGCATGTACAGTAATGATGGCAATGAAGGGATGTGGGGTGTCAGTGCTGCCTACCACCTGGCATGAAGCTGTGTGCCTTAGCTTGACTTGTCTTGTGGGAGCCACAAAATACCAGACCAAAGCAACGTAGAGAGGAAGGGTTACTTTGGTTCACAGCTCCAAGGGATGCTCTCTGCCACAGTGGCAAAGGCACGATGGCAAAAGAAACATGAACTAGCTGGTGACATTGCATTCTCAGGAATGCAGAAAACAGCAAATGTGCTCAGCTGGCTCTGCCACCTTCTCTCTCTCCCCCTCTCTCTCTCTCTCTCTCTCTCTTCTCTCTCTCTCTCTCTCTCTCTCTCTCTCTCTCTCTCTGTCTCAGACAGGGTTTCTCTGTGTAGCCTTGGCTGTCCTGGACTCACTTCATAGACCAGACTGACCTCGAACTCACAGAGATCCACCTGTCTCTGCCTGCCGAGTGCTGGGATGAAAGGCCCGCGCCACCACTGCGTGGCTTTCTCCTGTTTTAAACAGCCCAGGACTACAGCCCCTGCAGTGGCGCTATCCACGTTCAGGATGGGTCCTCCTACCAAGAGACTCCCTCAGGGACATCCCTTTGTTTCCATGGTGATCCTAACACCCGGCAAACAGAATGGAAACTAAGTGTCATGAAGCCCAGGCTCACGGTTTCACCCAGTGCTGTGGCTGGGGTTTACTCAAGGTGTGCACAATGCTGCAAAGGGTCCCAGGGAGGAGTGACTCGCCAGAGGTGACGCTCCCTGTCAGCAGCAGGGCAGAGCCTGGAGCTCCTGCCTCCAGCTCCTCACCTCCTGGTTTCCTCTAACCCTGTGCTGCTTATTCAGAGGGGACTTGAGGCCCCGTGTGCCTCGCTCATCCATTTTATTTTATTTAGTTATTTAATTATTTACTTATTTATGTGTTTATTACCCATCTAGTTCCAGAGATAACTCAGGGCTTTTGTACAGCTCATTAATCGCCTCATTGCTGGCTAAGGAACAGGGAGAGTAGCTGAGAGGGCCAGGGAATACATCCAGTGAGGAATACGCAGGAGGTGGGAGGCAGAGGAGCCTGGCAGCTGCCTGTAGGTACCACTTCCTCCAGCATCTCAGGGGTCTCACAAAAGGATTCCATGCTAGAGGTGGCTCCATGCCGGAAGTCCCTCCCACAGGAAATCCCACCTTCAGCCCCGCCCACATTTTGCCCCGACCGATGAAAACAGAGCATGTCAGGTTGGAAAAGAGGAATAGGTTTGGACTCTTGTGTGTTTCCAGGTTTCTAAGTCCCTGTTAGAGGCAGCTGTGGGTATGGATGCCAAATGGCATGGGGCCTCCAACTGATCGGTTCCGTGCGTGGGAGGAGACTTCCTTCCGTGACAATAGCTTATTGTAAAAATGTCCCCACCCCCCCAAGAACCAGCATGGACTAGGACAGAATCAGGGTGGCTACAATTGTCATGAGACTCGGGAGCAGAGTGTCCCTCCCGGCCGTGTGAGGAGGGCACTGGAGGACCCAGGGTTGAGGTATGCGGATGCTAGAATTCTAGATCATTCCAGAGGCTTCATAGCACCTTCCAGGACCACCAGCCTGTCCAGGTCTTCTCACCCAAGGCACCCATGCCAGCACTGCAATCAGCCCAGAGGAATGGACAAAGCGGGGAGGTGCGGGGGGAGGAGTTACAGGATATTAATTTAATTTGGGTTTTTTTTTTCTCCTCTGGAAGCTCTGCCTGGCAGCCAGCTCTCCAAACACCCACATGTCCGCAGCCCAACTGCTCCGTCCGTCAGGTCTTGTCCAACTTAACTATTCATTTTATGTATTTTAATTTGTGCAGAACATTTATTTGGCTTAAATTTCCTTTTCGGGGGTTGGAATGTGCCTTCCACACACAGGCAGAGATGATCTGCTTGAATTTCGTCAGAAGGAGTTTAGTTTACAAAGATAGTAACTGAGCTATTAAAACCAACAACCCCTTTTAAAGCAAACAGACCATTAAAATATAGGAACGGTTTATGGCATAAATAAAATTGAGGATATAGATTATTTAAAGATAAGATTTTTCAAGAAACAGGGATAAAAAAAAAACACTTAAATAATTTCTTCACCGTAATTTTTTTTTTTACAAAGTGAACTTCAAAATGCAAATGTAAAATTAAAAAAAAAAACACCAGAGAAATACATTAAAAACCTATCTTACTAGGAGAGACATCCGAAAACGGCTTGACTAGAATATTTGATAAGTACATGATTTCTAAGGGGCGAAGTGGAGAGGGTGGTGGAAACTATTTGAATTCATAAACGGCAGCATCTATCCGGCTCGTAAAGCTACATTGTGGAAAGAAAAAAAAAAAAAGCAAGACTTCTAGATCATTCTCCCAAGCTGACTGACAGACACAGTAACTCTGTCCATTAGGCCAATCCATTGTATTCTTTGCGGCACAGAAGTGCTGCACACGGAGGTAGGCTTCCACTTCTATGCATATTTTAAGGGTTATTTGGCAACACGAGTGAAGCTAAAAGTAGCCTCTTAATCTAATTAATTGACATTTCTGAATCTTGCTTTCACAACAACACATGGTTTCGTGTTCTGGGTTTTAGCACTTGTCAAGCTTTTTTGGAGAATGTTTTGGTCAGAATGACAAGATAATTTGTGACTGAGGCTCCAAGCTCGAGAAGTGTTTAAGGCTAT
Organism: Acomys minous; assembly: GCF_964271855.1. Taxonomy (NCBI): domain Eukaryota; kingdom Metazoa; phylum Chordata; class Mammalia; order Rodentia; family Muridae; genus Acomys; species Acomys minous. Next base: position 2,964,148 of record NC_140502.1, on the reverse strand, counting down.
AATGATTTATTATCATCACAGAATAACAAAATTTACAAAGTGTCTCATCAGAATTTTTGAAATAAGTTTGCCACCATAGGAGAAGTGGGGGAGCCGGGTGTGGGGGGGGGGTGGGCTGGGCTGGGGAGACAGGGAGGGCTCAGGGTTCATATACAGAGCCAGCTAGGACGGATTGGCTGAAACCTCCTCTATTAAAATTTATCTCTGCATGTTCCCCGGGAGGAGCCCTGAAACAGGCCGGGAGGACAAGACGTGAGAGGATAGAATGGAGGGAAACTCCGGCCTCCTCCCCCTCCCTCCTCCCCCCTCCCTCCACCCCCCACCCCCAGTCCCCTGTAAGCAGGAAATCCGCGTCCCCAGCTCCACAGAACACACATGTGGCCGCAGTCAATGATGAATTTCTACATTTTGGCAACGGTCAGAGCGCAAGTAGTCACACTATCTATAGAAACTTCGAGATGGAGAACACTTGGAGGGTGCTACTGAAAAATGCAAGAAACACATTTCTAAGAGGATAAAATAATATCACTGAGTGACAGTAAATTAACATGCTGACATTTGCAGACTTCGAGAGCATTGCCATAAAAAGAAGTAATACAACATGACTAATTTGGACTTCTTCTTTTATTTCTTTCCTGGGAGAGACAGCCGTGGCCCTCCCGGGCCGCCCGTGAGACTGAGACTGCCTCCGAGCACTTCCTCATCTCCCGCAGGAAACGCAGGAGATTTTCACATTCCTTCTTGACTCTGCCTTCCAAAAGGTGCTCCCCGGTGTGTCGCACACGTGGGATGGTGGGCCAAGGAACACTCCGGGCCCTCTGGGTGACAGCTGGCAGGGGCCACCCTTCCCTGGTGCCCTGAGCCAACTGCCTGTAGAACACCAGGACTGGAAAGCAATGGGCACCCACAGCCTGCTGTGGCGTCGGTGGGGAAACTGAGGCAGAACTGATGGGAGTTCCCCAGGTTGCTTTTCTTTTCCTTGGGCCAAGAGTCCATCCTGAGAGTTCCCTCGGGGGGGGCAAAGGGAGCATCTTCTTCTACCCCACCTGCTTCCAGAGGAACTCTTCTGTGGTTCTTGGCATCCAGCAAGCAAAAGATTTGCCAAACTGATAAAAAAAAAAAAAAAAGAGTGGATTGTCTCCAAAGTTCTACACCCCAGCTCTCTGCCTCAAAAAAAAATAAAATAAAATAAACAAAATAAAACAAACAAAACAAAAACAAAAACAAAACAGAACACACAGACACACACACACACACACAGACACACACACACACACACACACACCAAACCCAAAACTGTGAGCCTAGTCATACCCTTCTTATCTCAGCCTCTGGCCTTCCCCAAGACAAGGCAACACGTTAACTGCAGAAGTTCTGTCCTGTGGCTGCGCTTCTCAGGTGAGCACCACGCTCCTCCCCTCCCCACCCCCACACCCCTGGCAAAGTAAACAAGGAGTGTGCATTCTAACCTAACCTACCTCCCCACGCTGCCTGTGGAAGGGAACCCCTCATGAACATCTCCGGTTTTCATATTTGTGGATAAAGGCTACCTGGACGTGAATAAAGGCTGTGAATCTGACCACCCTGTGAGGACTGGAGAGTCACCCACATCTCAGTGCGTGGGAGAGGAGACAGTCCCGTGAGCGGACATTGCCGCTCAGACTGAGCTCGGAGATCTCTGGATACCTCTGCCTACCACCACCCCACCCCCTCTCCCCCACACCAAAGAGGGGGATACACTTGACAAACCTCTCATCTGCCTGTCTGCCCTTGGCCCGTGTGCCCAGGGCAAGCTCTGAGCAGACACGGGCACGTCAGAGGGTCTGAACGGTAGGTAGGCTAGGGAACGGAACACGTGTCGCTGGCTAGGTCCATAGTTAACCAAAGTGCACACCAGGATGGAGATGCCAGATGCTGAACCCTGCCCACCATGGGACACAGAGGTTTGTTTGCAGGAGACGCACATGAGCTCTTTGGCCTGGCAGCTGGCTTGGGGGCAGGGCAGGGCAAGGCAGGGTGGGCATGCTAGAGATCTGTACCTTGCATGGCAGATTTCTTTGTTTATTAAGGAGATAAAAGTCTTACGGGGTAACCCAGTACTTGAAATCTTCCTGCCCTTCTGAACACCAGGATTGCAGGTTAGGTGCGTGTCACCGGCACGGCATGCCAGCCCTTTCGTATGCTGCTCAAAAGATCAGAAACAAAGTGAGAGGCGATCCCCTCTCCTGTCTGGCTCAGCTCATATGCATCCCGGCCAGGATAGTTTAGCTGGGGGTGGGACCTGGGATTCTGGGATTCCTTGAAACTTCCTGCTTAGTGATATCAGTGCATTGGTCACAAAGAGCCACTCTCTTTCTCCTGCTGAAAGGCTGGCCTCTCTCCTGGTCTGAACAGGGACGGCTGCTGTCCATCTTTGCTGAGCTGGAAAAATGTGGATTTCTAGAAAACACTGCCCCCTCCCCCCCCCCCCCATTCTCTCCAAGTTGTATGAGGCTCAAGTGTTTTCAGCCTCAGGAGGTCCCCTTAGGACCACCTTGCCTTGCTATGGACTGGGGGATGGGAACCCCAGCCCACGTGTCTAGCTGGCGAGTGGCTCAGCCGTTTGTCACACGCTCTTTATCCAGTCCCTGCCTGGATGGTCTGAGGATTTGCGAGCCCTGGGCAGTGTCGTGGGCAGACACTGTTACGAGGTAACATAAGTTGAAAGTAACCTTTCAGTAGAACAGTTTGAGTTAAAATAAAGGGATTGAAAAAGAGTACAGTGACCAAAAAAAAAAAAAATCTATAAAAATGCAATTGCGCTAATATAATTTTATCACTTATTTAAAAATTTAGTCGACCCAAAAGACTACCAAGTGTGAAATTAAGGGACAGCTCCTCTACTTTTATGGAAATCACTCTTCCTCACTTGTCTAATGGCCTGATTTTGTCAGATCATTTATTTCCATGGTTTTAAAATGAGCTTGACAGACAGAATTTTATAACACCACTTTACTGCAAATAAGAACATCATTTTCGCTTATTAAAACTGAAGCTTAGAGAAAGCATTAAAATTAACAGTTCACTCTGCTTTAACCTTTTGAAGACTGCCGTGACTTTACACCATAGACTATGTGTAAGGAAGGATGATGGCGGGCCGCGTAGATGGAGGAGGTGTGACTGGAAACGCATCCCAGACCTCCTCCTGGGAGTCGGGGAGGATGCTTGGCCAGCTGGGAATGGCTGTGAGGGTGCCTTGTGGGGGAATCTTCCAGCTGGACCAATGAGCGCCAGCTTCAGAGAGCCAGTGCTGGGACCCAGCGGGAGCAAGCTAAAGGCGCTCCTTCTTCTAAGCTGCCGGCCAATGGTCTGCACTGTTCCCTGGAGAAGGACTTGACTGACAGGTGGGCTCTGGGCATCGTATACACTGCTTCCCCCAGCAGATATTTGCTATGCTTCTCAGGGGTTGGGCACTGCTCCAGGCACTTAGGATAAAATAGTGGATGAGACCCCGTGCGATAGTGTGATAGTGCGTGCTTATATTCTGAGTCCCCTGGGGGGGCGGGGGTGGGGAGGCGGAGGGGCAGCGGGTAACAAGGTAGGAGGGTTTGTGTTTTTTAAATCCATTCTGGCCTACATAGTGAGTTCCAGATCACCCTGGACTTAACTGCTTTGAGACAAACCGCCACAACAATTAAAAATTCCCCAAGGGTGGGCAGCAAATGAAACTAAGTCCCTGCTTGGAGGGTGCTCTGCCAGTCGTTTGGGGGGAGATAGCTCATTAGTCTCAGAGCAGACAGGCACAGTCGCCTGTCTAATGGATCATCTAGACTTGGAAGAGAGAGACAAAACCCAGCCAGTGATGGACAGCTCGCAGGATCTGCTGGCAGGACTGAAGTGCTGTTTCTCCCGCCGGGGGAAACGTGGGGATGGGTTTTGTAAAGGGGTCTTTCCAGGGCATTGTGCGTCAGAGCATCCAAATTCTCTCTCGGTGCCTCGTGGGTAAGGCCTGCGTGAGAGTTTGTATTGGACAGAACAGTTGCAAATCTGTGCCTGAGGCTTTGTCCCAAGCCTCAGAAGGCTTCTCTGTCCTCATGACAGACAGGTCTGAAGTGCCAGGGTGCTAACACCCGCAGAGCGACTCTCACCCAGTGACTGATGGACACTGGCACGTCAGAGCCCAGCCCTAGCCTCTTGGGTGGGATGGAGCTGTGCCGTGTGTTGCCCAGGGTCCTGCCACAGAATCAAGCCCCTAGCTGACTGCTTTATTAAATGACAGCTCACAGCCTCTACTAACCCACCCAGCACTTGCCATGTGGATGGACAAGTGGGGATCTTCCCAAGAAGGAAGGATGTGGCATGAGATGCTATTTTCAGGCAGGAGGAGTAGGGGCACTGAGGCTCTGAAGGGCTGGCTTATTAGGGTTTCTAGAGAGGGGGAATTGGCCGTGGGATGCCGTGACGTCAGACCCAGACACAGGTTCTGGAAAGGCTGGCCTGGCCAGCCCACCCAAGGATGCACCGAACTGCTTGCTCCCTTTGGTGCCTTAGCTTGGTCCCCTCTGCAGAAGGAGCAGGTGGGAAGTTACGTGCATGAATACGCTGGGGACATTGTCTAGGGCAAGAGCTAGGGATGCGGTGCACAAAACAAAACAGGCCAGCCAATCAAAAGAAAGATAATGAAGCTGATGCTGATGCTGTGTGTGACAGTGCTCCAATTGCCTGGAAGGCCCAGTGACTTGTGCCTGAGGACCACCTACCTTGGAGAAAGGAAGCTCTCACTGAGTGTGCATCTAGCTGGCCCCAAGCCTGCTTGAGAATGAGCACTGAGTGTGTTCCCCTAATCCAGAGGCTGCTGTGCCTAGACAGAGTTATGAACGTGGTCTTGCCTTAACTCCCAGCCAGGTGGCTCCTGGGTGGAAGGTATCTGTGCTCGGGGGTTGGTGAAGCAGAATGGTCCCACTAAAGAGGGTGGGGTAACAGTGGGGACACAGGGTGATCCCTGAAAGATGAAATAACTGCAGTACGGGTAAATAGGTAAGTGACAAGCAGAGGCCACCAATCCGAGCTCTCTTATGTGAGTTTTTTTTGCCAATGGCTACCATTTTACAAATTGCGAGCCAAGTACTCAAGATCAAAGCCTTGACTTGGGAAGTGCTGGGTAAGCCCATGGAAGCTGTGAACTGTCGTTTAATAAAATGTCGCCTGGGCCTTGATTCTTTGGCAGGACCCTGGGCAACGCATGGCTCAGCTGCATCCTACCCAAGGGGCTAGGGCTGGGCTCTGACATGCCAGTTTCCGTCAGCCACTGGGTAAAAAGTCACTCCGTGGGTGTCAGATACAGGCCTATGCCTCAGATCTTTGTGGCCCTGTCTGTGCCTCCCACATGTGGCCCGTGAAGCCACTGAGCATCCTCCTGGAGCACTTGACATGGCAGAGGCCCCAGCCCCAGCATGCACCTGCTGACCGCCTGCGCCATAGCGCCTGCAGCCCTCTCAGCATGGCCGACGGCCTCAGGACTTCTCTGAGAGCAGATAGGAGGGGAAGTGGCTGCTTCCGTGTGAGACACAAGAAATGATGAATGGAAATGATGAAGGAGCATATAGTTTTTAAAAAAAAAAACCTGAATGAACATGCTGGGTGCCTGTTAGCATCAGAGCATCTCTGCCTGGCATGCCCTGGGGATACCCTCAGGCACCATCAGTCACTGCTGAAGCCCCCTGGGCAAACATCTGTCACTGCTTTATGTTGCAATCTGCTCACAGGTGAGTCTTCTCTAGTCTGGGAGCACCTGGGGGCTGGATCTCATTTCTCTGGCACCTGCAAATGCTCTCCGGTAGTGTTGATATGACCAGGTGGCAGGCAGGTGAATGGAAGATGTACAGGGCATGAGTAGAGGCTTAAAAGGGACTCCTCCTTTTTCCGTTGAGAGCAGTATGGGAGAATGGGGAAATAGAAGGTTCCAGAGGATCCTTGAAACCTACAAGAAGAAGAGCATTATGATGGGCCGATCTTGGCCCAGGAATTCTGCTCAAACTGTGGAACCAACCAAGGACAATACATGCAGTAAACGAACCCCTACTCAGATCTACCCAATGGACAGAACATTCTCCACAGTTGAGTGGAGAGAGGGGACTGACTCTGAAATAAACTCTGGTGCCCCATATTTGACCACGTCCCATGGATGGGGAGGCCTGGTGGCACTCAGAGGAAGGACAGCAGGCTACCAAGAAGAGACTTGATACCCTATGAGCATATACAGGGGGAGGAGGTCCCCCTCAGTCACAGTCATAGGGGAGGGGAGTAAGGGGAAAGCAGGAGGGAGGAAGGAATGGGAGGATACAAGGGATGGGACAACAATTGCAAAGTAATATGAATAAATTAATTTATTTTTAAAATTATTTAATTAATTTAATTAAAAAGTTAATTTTAAAAATTTAAAGAAAATAAAAGGGACTCCTCGCCAAGAAAGCACATTCTGAAAAACAAAGTCCCCATGAGATTCTAGAGGACCCAGATAATTTATCCCCCTTGGGCTTCATGCCACAAAAGTCCTGGGATGTGGGGTCCACTAAAGGGGGCGCAAAGCCCCGGGGAGACTGGGCAACAGGACCATGGCTGCAGCCTAAGCGTGACCACACTTCTAGGTGTAGGCACCCTTACATCTGG
>NC_140502.1:2855000-2952500 GCF_964271855.1 Acomys minous | reverse complement strand
GCGTGGGGCACAGACAGGGACAGCATAAGAGCCAGAGTTCTTGATTCTGTATGACTTCTTTTTCTCCATATTGTTCCAGAACCTTCTACCATGTTTGGTGGCAAAGAAGGTTCTGCCTACAACTTGACTACGGCATAAGTCTGACTTGGAGCCTGGGATTGGTGCACACAGGTGTATACCACGCCGCACGAGGAAGGATCTCTACGCTGCACCAGCCTGCCTGGGCAGGCCGGTCTACAGGGGACATGGCGTATACAGGTATACACACTGCGTGGGGAAGCATCTTCATGCTGTACCAGCCGGTCTGCAGGGGACATCGGCTACTCTGTACTGTGCACTACCATGTGCCAGGCGACCTGCTGAGCCCTCCCCCTACTGTGCCCAACTCCACAAGGGCCATGGTCATCGTCCCCATTTCGCGATGAGATGACATTGCCAGGTGGGCTCTGCAAATGCTCTAACATCCTGGGTGTCTTGGGGGGGAGGGGCGGGAGGGGAGAATACCATGATTCAAATAGTCTGCCTTCCCCTAAATAGTTTTATTATAAAAACTACTTAGCACATCCCACTTAGAAGAGTAGATATTTCATATCTTTTGCCCACTCCACTGTGCACCGCTAAACATTCATTATTTAACTGTGTGCTGCATGCATCCTTCTTCGGGTTTGGGCATGCCAGCAGTGATCTCCATCCCGCACGAGGAGCTGGGATGCGTCCGCTGCTGACGTGCAGGGGGCCGACGGTAGGACAGAATATAATTGTTCCAAAAAAGCCACACTTGATAGCTAATGAGTGAGCAGGTGAGGATTAGAGACAGGAAGCTCCACTGGAGGTCCCGAGATGGAAACCAACAATTAGAAGGAACCTGTGTTCCGTTGGCTGTCAGGGAAGGTTTTTTTTTTTCAGCGCAAAATGGAGAAGATGAAGGTGAGGGAGCCCACCCTTGGAGTGTGTTTGAGGATCTGTTTTGAAGACGACTTAGAAGAATTTTCTACGGTGCCCTTAAGGTTTCAGGATGAGTCAGGACCGCCAGCCTGTGCACAGTCGCTCAACACACCTATCGAGGGAAGGTGCAGTGTGCCTGATGCCCGCAGCCTGGGGCTGTGTGTGCAGAGTCAGCAGCAGCTCAAGCGGCCAAGGGAGCATGGCTGCGGGGTGGATGCTGGTCAGGAGGCTCTTCTTCCCTCGGAAGTGGATGCTAAGCAGAGCCATGGTTACTAGTTAGTGACCTCGGAGCATCCCGTGGGATGCAGGACAATTAGGACAATTGTGTGCTTGCTCTTCATGTGGCAGAGGTGGGCGGTGCCAATTTCACTTTTATCAGGAGGATACTGGAACCCCCAAGGCAGCTATGTTGGGGATTTGGAGAACCCTGACAATTTTTCTGATAAAAGGAGAAAGACTCAAACATCCCGGGCAATTGAGCCATAAATTTATTTTATGCGTCACATATTTTTGTTTTATATATATTAAGGTATCCTGCAGAGTGCTTAATTTAAATATATATGCACAGGTACACTCATATGCATACACTTAAACTACACACACACACACACACACACACACACACACACCTACATAGTTGTATATTGTAGAACATGCGTATGTGTGAAGTCTGGAGACCACCATCCCATGTTCTCAGCCAAGGTCACCATGTGTCCAACCACTACAGATGAGGGACGTCTGCGGAGCCTGTTCTTTGGTGCCACATGACATTAGCAGCTGGGCTTGTCTTGATTTCATTTACGAGGTTTTCAAGGGCAGATTCAAGGTTCCCAGAGAGGTCAGTGACTGTCAGGAAGCATGTTGAGGAACGGGTCTCTCCTTTGTAGACAAAGCATCACGCAACAATGCCCTGGCGTTTGTTGTTTTTATCAACTTGATACAACCAGCATCAAAATAGGAAGGGGAACCTCAAATGAGAAAAATGTCTCCTTCGGGTTGGCCTGTAGGCCTGTCTGGAGGTCTAGCCTTCTGTGGGTGGTGCCACTGGTGGGCGTCAGGTCTTTGGTGTTTGAGAAAGCAGGAAGTGCAAGTCATAGGCCAGCGAGCGGCCAGCGGCGTTCCTCCACGGCCTCTACGTCAGCTCCTGCCCCCCCCTGCCCCCCCCCCCCGATTCCTGCCTGGAGCTCTTGCCCTGACTCCCCTTCACTGTGAATTGTCAGATACAAGCTGAAATAAGCCTTTTCTCTGCCAGGCTTCCTGCAGTCATGGGGTTTATCACATCACTAGAAAGCAGACTATGACACCACGTTTCCCCACCTCTATGGTCGGAGAGCCCAGTGTTTTTCTCGTACCAGAAAGGACAGGCTTTTTCATGTGAAAAAAAAAAAAGCCCTATCCTTTGGCTGATGATGACATTTGTGTTGTTTGTGTTCTCCGGAAGTTCAAGACCTCACCTCTCTGTCACGGTGCGGTCTTTGGCTTGTGGACAGATAGCTGAGACTGGTCGGTGCTTACCATGGCCTGGAGCCTGCCTCCTGCTAATAGCTGCCTAGGGTGGCCTGGCCAGAGCAGTGCTAGAGAGCTTGCCCTGGTGGTTTGGATAAGGGAGAGTTGGCGCGCTGATTGGCTCAGCTACTACCTCGGCCCAGATCAGAGCTATGAATTTGCCCACCCCAAAAAATCTGTCTTCTCTGGGAGGCATGAAAGGACCAGGCCTGCTGATCCTAAGCAGCAGGATCTTCGTAACACAGGGCAGCAACAGGATAACCAGGAGGGTCCGGGATTGATGGTGCCATAGAAGCCAGAGATCTCAAACTAGACCAACGAACGTTTGCAAACAGAGACATGTGCACAGAGATACACTGGGGGACATACTGTGACACACTACAGCTTGCAGAAAGATGAGCAGGAGCGGGAGGCATAATGTGAAACACACACACACACACACACACACACACACACACACACACAAATCAATAAATTTTTAAAAAGATGAAGAAAACCTTTGAGTCCTCACTTACATACAAAGTCTCCGGCTTAAAATGGTCTATATTTGTGATATTTTAATGATATAATACAGCGATGTATCTTCCACAGAAATGGTACTTCTGAATTTGGAATGTTGCTCCTTTTCCAGGCTGGCGACAGACACGTCCTCGCTCATACAATGTTAGGTAGCAGCAGCAGCAGCAGCAGCAGCAGCAGCAGCAGCAGCAGCAGCAGCGTGTAATGTAGGTGGGGAGCACCCGGTGTAGGTGGGGAGCACCCAGTGCTGTACAGTTCACTGTGGCTAACCTGTGATGCCCAGCAGGCTAGGTGTGTGCCAAACACATCCATCCCATTGGCATTTCAACACACAGTGAGCTTCCTGGGAGGTAAGTCCGTCTTAAGTCAGGAAGCACTTACGCCTTCAACTTCAGTCTCACACAACAGTGCACTTTTCTTCCTCTCCCCTCTCCCATCTGGTAACCACCTTTTTTAATAACGAGAAACCTGGATTTATTGTCTATGGTATTTATTTATAGTGTGAGCCGGAAGTATGCCCCCCTTCCTATAGGCTGGTGTGGGGGAAGGCTTGGTCTAGTGCAAGTAGGGTCAAAGATGGGAACTCCGGGAGAGCGATTGGATCGCGAAGGCTCCGCCTTCATCTATGGATTAATCCACCGGTGAGTTCATAATTTGATGACGTTGTCAAGGGATGATGGAAACGTTGGGGAAGGGAGCCTGCTCGTAGGAAGTAGGTCACAGGGGCATGCCTTTAAAGAACACGTCTGTTGGATGACCCTCTCACCTGCTCCTCCTCCTCCCTGCTTTCATCCTCCCTCTCTCCTTCTCTCTCCCTCCCTACTCTGTCCCACTGTTTACCCTCCCTTTTCGAGGGCCTTCTAGCAGTTTGTTTGTTTCTCAGTGTGAGTTCCTACTTACACACGGAGTCCCCAGCTCCACAGTGACTCATGGCTTCCTGGCCACTGTTGGGTGATCAGCTTTGCTTTGTTGTGTCTTCCCGTCACGAGGCCCAGGAACCACAGAACCCGCGTCAGTGGACTGAAAACTTTGACACCATGGGTCAAAATAAATTCTTCTTCCGTGTAAATTGCTTCTCTTGAGTGTCTTTCATGATCACAAAAGCTCTGATACAGCATATTTGTTTAGTCATTCAATTACTATATACTCATATTACTACATATTGTATACTATTATTACTCAGTTACTATATACATACATATATATATATGTATATATATACTATATACTATATACTATATATCCATTCAAATACTATATACTATATACTTTTTGTAAACTATTTTAACCCTTCCAATCCATACTAATGGCTCGGGAATTCATGACCCCATTCTTTCAAAACTAATTTTAAACCGGGTTTGGTGGCTCATCCCTGCAATCACAGCTACTTACCAGGCTGCAGTAGGAGGGTCATGAGTTCAAGGCCCGCATGGGCTGCAGAAGAAGCTTAGCACCAGCTCAAACTACTTAGGGAGCCCATTTCAAAAACGAAAAGCCAGGCAGGGGTCGGGCTTGTGACTCGGTGGCAGAGTATTTGCTTAACACATTCAAGGACCTAGGTGCAACCCTCTGCATCGGAAAGAAGCAATTTCAAATACAAATATGATAGCATTTTGTCCTCTGCACTCCTTAGCCACTCACCCCCTCCCCCGTGCCAGATCTAACCAGAATTATCAGTGTGGTGTAAATCTTGCCAGATATTTTTTTCCTGCCTTTGCACACCCACAGAAATTAAAATTGTAATGTTTTGAGTTATCTTTGTATAAACGGTTTGATGGTTTACACCCTGATTAGCAACTTTTTAAAAATAAAACAAAACCCGAAAAGAGTTTGGAGATTTTCCATGTTGGTACATATTGATTCATTTCGTTGCCACTGAACTCCGAGCTGCTGCACCGTAAGGGACCGCCTGGCGCCTCGGTGTCATCTCAGCAGGTCTTGACTAAGAGGCACTGTGCAGAGCCTGAGAGCATTGCACACTGCGCTCCCTGGAGTCACCGCGGAGCGTGAGGGCCCAGGAAGTTTGTATTCTGGAGTTGAGCACCCGACCTGAGATGACTGCTGAGGGTCTCCCTGGGCAGCTCAGGGTGGACAGAGCATCTGCCGCTCTTTCATCTAGGGCAGGGAATGAGCTCTTGGCTGAGGGCTTCTTGAAGCACCAGACTGTGGGTAGACGCCCCATCTCGCCCTATTTAAGGCAACTGTCGGCTCTTGGGCTCTTTTGGGTACTAGTGTGTGAAAAGGATGGTTCTCTCAGGAGAAAAACCCCCAGTCTGCCGGCTCATTTATCAGTGGTGGCTCATGTCCTAACTATCCACAAGGCTCCTCTATCACTAGGCATAAGAAGAACTTTCTACATGTATACATACACACACACACCACACACACACACAAACACCACACACACACCACACACCCACACACAAACACCACATACACACACACCACACACTCACACAAACACCACACACACACACCACACACACACACAAACACCACACACACACACCACACACACACACACACACCACACACACACACACAAACACCACACACACACACACCACACACACACACACCACACACACACAAAGACCACCCTCAGACCACACTCACACACCACACACACACACCACACACTCACACACCACACACACACACACCACACACACACACACAAACACCACACATACACAAAGACCACACTCAGACCACACTCACACACCACACACACACATGTACAACACACATACACAACATACACACAACACACACACAAACACATACACACACTACACATCACACACACACAACACACACACACACACACATACAAACAGCACACACACCACACCACACACACACAATACACACACGCACAACACACATACACACCACACACCACACACACACAATACACACAACACAAACACCACACACACACCACACACATCACACACACACACCACACATACACAACACACATACACAAATACCACACACACACCGCACACACACACAAACACCACACACACACACCACACATACACAACACACACAGGCACACACACACACACACACATACACTTGCTTTGTGGTCCAGGCCAGCCTTGAGCCCTTGAGTCCCCTGCCTCAGCTTTCTAAGTCCTAGAATTACAGGTATGCACCATGCCAGTATTTTTTTAAAAAATTATCTTTTCCCCTTTTATTATTAATGTGTTTTAATTATATAAAGCAATAGGTTCCACCATGACATGCGATACATGTATGTAATATACTGTGCTCATACCTCCCTGTTTTCTTCTCTTGCTTTTCCTCCTCTCCTTTCAGTGGTTGACCCAACTTGGATGACGGAGAATAGAGAAATGACAGATGTGAGTGAAATGACAAAGGACACAGTGGTCCCTGAGCTCAGATGGAAGAACTGTACCTGCCACATCATAGAAACTCAGCATGTTTGTTGTATACAGAGGAAGGTGGAGGGGGTTAGCTAACATCAGTAGGTGAGGGGTCTCAGGCCACAGCCATCTGGGACGTGGAAGCCAACATCTGTGCTCAGACAGGGCGGCCTTCTGTCCCCGCGGCCTGAGATATTGTTGTCTTTGACATTGTCATGCTCATATCAGTAATGCCTGCTCAAGACTACACTCACTCTCTGCAGTTCTCTTCCATCTCACAAAGTCGTATTTTATTTTGATATCTTAAAAATTTTATATATATATATATATATATATATATATATATATATATATATTCTTGCTTATAAAAGGAAACATGATCTTTCTCTTTCCAAGCCTTGCTTATTCCACTTAACACGAAAATTTCCTGTTCCATCCACTTTGCTGGCAAATGTCATAATTTTGTGAACAAAATTTAAACATTAAGGGCCACTTGGGTGGGGCCTGCACTTTCTGTTCTGCCCAGATCCTGGTGTTAATCCATAAGGGCTTTCCAAAACCTGAACCCCTTGCCATAGCTCCTCAGTTTCCCTAGAGCCAGACAGCATCAGGTAAACAACTCTCACACCATTGCCCAGGCTTCCACCCGCCCTCCCCCCATTTAACTGATTGAAGATGCTGAGATCTCAGCACAAAACCAGAAACAGCATTAAAATTCAGACGGCATCTTTCCTCCCACAGTCAGAGGCAGGCAGATCGCGGTGAGTTTCGAGGCCAGCCTGGTCTACAAGATAACATAGAGAAACCCTGTCTCGAAAAACAAAACAAAACAAAACAAAACAAAACAAAACAAAAAAAAGAATCTCATCATAACGGAGCCCAGTGAGGATGACCTGAGAGGAATCCCAGACAAAGAGTTCAAAAAATGACGTTCAAACAACTCAAAGAAGATGCAGACAAAAAGATGAGTGAAATAGGTGAGTAAACAAGATATGGAAATAGAATTAAGCAAAGAGATAGAATTACAGAAGAACCTTATGAATGTGAGCATAGAGGAAGTATATTGAAAATATAACACCAAAGACACAGAGTATCAAATCACGGATCAGACTGTCCAAAGGCAAATGAGCTGAGTAGACAGTTCTCAAAAAAAGATGCCTGAGGCCTGGACAGACAGACAGATCAGTCAGTACAGAGCTAGCAGCACAAGCATGAGGCCCTGACTACAAATCCCTTGCAGCTGTGAAACATCCAATATGGTGGCTTGTACCAGCTTCGGTTCTGCCGGGGATGGGGCAGACGCAGGCCAACCCCCTGGAGCTGATTGGCAGGCCACCTAGCCAACTGGGTAAGCTTCAAGTTTAGTGAGGGTCCCTGTTTCAAAAAAATAAAGTGCGGAGTAAATGAGGAAGACATCCAGTGTTGGCCTCTGGCACGCAGGGGCTTATCCACACATGTGTCCATACCTGCATCAACACATATAGACGATACACAAGACAGACAGACAGACAACACACACACATACACATACACACACACACACACACACACACACACACACACACACACAGAGAGAGAGAGAGAGAGAGAGAGAGAGAGAGAGAGAGACGAATAGACAGACACAGACAGACAGACAGGCAGACACAGACAGACAGACAGACACAGACAGAGAGACAGAGACAGAGAAAAAGAGACAGAGAGAATTTAACAAAAATGGACAATAAATACATGAAAAAGATCTGCTCAACATTCTTAGCAATCAGAGAAGCACAAATCAAGGTTTTTAATCTCACCTCAAAACAAGTAAAATATCATATTTCCTAAAGTTGTCTAAGGGGGAGATATGGGTGCATTGCCGTCTGATTAACACCAACAGTGACGTTCATAGTGGCCCGTTGTCTCTTCATCCCGCTTACATGAGCAATGGCCCCTCTGCCTTTTTGCCACCTGCAAGGAAAAATGAGGTAAGTTTTCTCCACTTTTCAGATTTCTTTAAGATCACAGCGACAGCCGTAGGCCTCAAGTTCAGACCCTCAGACTTGAATTCCAAAGCCAGAGTTTGCAGTAAGATGCTTTTTTCCCCTTGCATGACAAGCAATAGTTGAACCAATTAGAATGTTACGATAAAGAAGTAGTTTTTGTTTGTTTACCTTTGGTTTTTTTTTTAATATCTATTTATTGATTATTATGTATACAGGGCTCTGCCTGCGTGTACATCTGTAGGCCAGATGAGGGCATCAGATCACTACAGGTGGTTGTGATCCACCGTGTGGTTGCTGGGAATTGAACTCAGGACCTTTGGAAAAGCAGGCAGTGCTCTTAACCACTGAGCCATCTCTCCAGCCCACCTTTGTTTTTGTTTTTTTTTTAAGTCATTACATATGTCAGAACATATCAGTGACTTTTTTTTTCCTGTGATAAAATATGATGCCCTATTGAGCTTTATACACAGGAGAATATGTTTTGACTTAAGGGTTTCGGGGGGGGGGGGGGGGGAGAGTCCGTCATGGTGGGGTAGACGTGGCAGCAGGCGGCACATTTCAGCCGCACCTGAGAGGCAGAGCGAGTGAACCGGAAGCAGGGCAAGGCTACAAACTCTCAGCGCCTGACCTTCCTGATGGATGTGCTCAAAGCATCATAGCCTCCGGAACAGCATCACTAACTGAAGGTCAAATGCTTAGGTACGGGCGTGGGTTGGTTAGATCTTTATTGCCAACTCGACACAAAGTTCAGTTGAGGAGCTGCCTCAGCCACACTGGCCTGTGGAGATGTCGGTCGTCGGCATTTTTTTTTTTTGATTTAATGGCTGATGGGAGAGGGCCCGGCCCACTGCGGGTGGTGCCGTCCCTAGGCAGGTGGTCCTGGGTCACGTCAGAGAGCAAGCCGAGAGAGCCAGTGAGCAGCAGGCCAAGGCTTCTGCATCAAATCTTGCCACCAGGTTCCTTCCTTGAGTTCCTGCCCTGACTTCTCTCAGTGATTAAAGAGGCGGTAAGCACCTTAGTCCCCAGGTTTCTTTTATTCAGTGTCGTCTCACAACACAAGAGAAACAAACGAAGGCACATACGCCTAAACCACTCAGGCCCACAACAGCGTCCAAAAATAACAACTGCACTTAAGGTGGATGTTTTCTTACGTGCGTGGTGGGCTTTGGCCACATCCACCCCCTTCCCCTTGCATCATCCCGCCCTCCCGTGGGTCCCTTTCTTCTCCCCACACAGCCCCCTTCTGCCCTTTCTCATAGAGCAGGAGTCCGTCTCGTGTTTGCATGCCTTCTGCACCCGCCCATGTGCTGATGGACACCCAAGCTGACCACGTGGCTTGACCGATGTGAGCTGGGCTGCCGCGAGCACCGGTGTGCGCAAGGTCTCCCTGTGATGCGATGTGCTGCTGCCTTGGATCCCTTCAAGCGTGTGCCCAGCGTACCGGCGGGTCCTGTGTTGTCGCTAGTGTTTCTGAGGAACAGCATACTGGTGGTCTCCATGGTGGGTGCACGCATCTACATCCCCACCAGCAGTGGATGTCAGTCTCTTTTAAGGACACTTGTAAAAATCACCGATAATCAACACTGTCATTGAGGGATGGAAACCCATGGGTATTTCCTGATATACTTTATACACATCTAACAAAATTACGCCATATATTGTGTTTTCCGGTGCCATTAAATTTCCGTTATAAGATTTTAAATGGTTACGTAATATCCCATCATGTGGCTAGACCATCATCTGGATGGTCCTCCCTAGTTGGACTTAGGCTAATTTCATGCTGTTATTATTATAAATAAAGTTTCAAATAATATCCCTGAATGCATTATTTAACTGTATCACTTATTATTTCCCTGGAATGAGTGAAACCATGGGAGCCGAAGTCTTGTAATATGGAAAGCTCCATTCTACTAAAAAAATAAAAAATAAAAATAAATAAAAATAAAAATAAAGAAGCCTTGCTAGGGACATACCAACCTCCCCGCCAGGGGCAGAGCAACCACATTGTAAGAGATTGTTCTACCCACTCAGCCCATGATTTGGTACAGAGATGCTGAGCACACAGATGCACATGACATGGGAAAGAGAGCGAGTCAGGTTAGACATGCTCCCTTGGGTCCCTCAGAAGGGGTGCGGCAGCTCCTATTCCTACTCAGCAGCTCCCCGGTATCACTTGAACAAGCCTGACCCCGGTGAAGGAGGCGCGGAGCCCCTCAGGATGGTGTCCTGTGTCGGTGGGGGCTGCTTCCGCGCCCACCCGTGCCTCTGCTATTTGAGATCGCTCACCCCAGTGGAGCAGTTAGCGCTGAGAGGCTACTTCAGCGTCACCTCCCTCTGACCCAGGATGACGTGACATAGGATCTGATGTCTGATGAGGTGGTTGGTGGGATCCAAGCTACCCCTGGGGTGAGCGGACAGATGATCAGAGTGACTCAGGCAAAAAAAAAAAAATGCCGCTGACTCGTTTGAGCTGCCAGTTGAGCTAACAGTATAATTGTGGCACTCATTTTGACTCGGCCAGGGGTCAAGCATGGAGCTAGGCTGAGGTCAGAGCAAGGAAACACAGGTTGGGTTTCTTCTAAGGGTCATGGCAAATGAGCCCCAAGGGGTGAATATAAAAAGCGTATACATTTTACAAGCCACCCCCCCTTTCATCAAGGGAGGTTTACGAACGCCCTTTCCTGCTCCTGAGGTGACCTATGCACAGAGAGCTAGCCGTGTTATTCCTGTGTGTGTCTGTGAGGGTGTTTCTGGAGGACGCTTTGCGCATGAGGCAGCAGGCTGAGAAGCCCCAGTTGGATGCTGCCAGCCTGCATCTAAGCAGTCAAAGGCCCAGACTGAACAAAGACAGCGGCCAGGCAACCGTGCCCTTCCTCACACAGATGGGCATGGCTCTTCTAGACTCGGACTGCAGGACTCCCATGTCTGAGACTTGCACCAGGGAACTCATTCCCACCCACCCACCCACGTTCTCAGCGTTTGGCCCCAGGCTGAGCGTTGCATCGCTTACTTCCTGGTCCGGAAGCTCTGCTGCACCCCCGAGTGCCTAGGTTTGCAAGGAAAATGCTCAGCCTCTGCGGCCACACGAATCAACTCCTCTAATAAATGCACTTCTGCCAACCAATCTACCCATTGTCTATCCATCCATCCATCTGTCTGTCCGTCTGTCCATCCATCCGTTCATCCATCCGTTCATCCATCCATCCATCCATCCATCCATCCATCCATCCATCCATGTATCAGGCTATGTATCAGGCTATATCTCTATTATCAACAAATATATCTATAAGTATTTTATTATTTACCTAACACCAATCTATCATCTATTTTCCTACTATCTGTCACCTACCAATCATCTACTTACCATATATTGATCATCTTTACATCATCTGTTATCTGTCTGCCTACTGTTTAATATATCATCTATCTATCTATCATCTATTATCTATAATTTTTATCTATCTATCTATCTATTTATCTATCTATCTATCTATCTATGTAAATATATAATCTATCTACCAGCCTATTATCTAACTATAGCCATCTATTCACCCTCATTTCTATGTTTCCCTGCCCCCCACCCCCGACCCCCAAGGATCCTGAGTGAGAAAGGCTTCTCCTGGAAGGGACAAATTTTAAGTGAAAATTTGAAAATTGTAGTTACCACATGAGGGGGAAAAAAAAAACACGGGCAGCCTGAGTCGCTAAGTGAGACATCTTGAAAATATGGTCTGAAATTTCCTTGAGGAAATAAAATTATCCCTGTAATTATCTCTGTGAATTATGGCTTTGGATAATTGTCTTTCCAGAGTCCGGTCAGGACAGTCCTACGAGGCAGAATGGCTAATTGGAGTGAGGCGTGTGAGCCGGTGACCATCATCATGGCTTCGTGGAATATGGCAAGTGGTTCCCCAAGCCTCTCCGATGATGAGGGCAAATTCCTCAGTTGCTCCTTGCCAGGGCGACATGGAGGGACCAGGATGTGCCCTTTATCTGGACTCCCAGCTGGTTTCCAGTGTTGCTTTCAGAAGCACCCCAGGAGTGAATGCTAATATGCAACAGATTATCTGGGGAATCCCCGTTAGGTTGCAGATTCTGGGCCTGAGCTTCTGCATCTTTAGCAACTTCCCTGAGCAGCGCTGGCGTTGGTCCTCTGAGGAGCACGTGTTGGAAAGCAAGCGTGCAGATCAGGAGTCTCAAGCAGGTGGCTCCTGACGCAGGTGGTCAGACATGTTTTGTTTGACTTTGTATGGTGCGTGATTTCTTTTTTTTTTTTCCCCCAGGGTTTGCTGTCAATGTGTAAGACAACAGAAAGCCTCTCTGTTTACCTAGGGTGAGATTGCTGCCACCAAATTGGTTCTCCTTGCAAAGCTAGCTCTGAAACTAACTAGACACGTTATAGGCAGCCATTTTGGGGCCGTACAAGTCAATGTGAAATGGTAACTTGAAAGGTGAAGGGAACTCTGGAGATAGATGGACCACCTGGGCTCTAGGCTGTCTGCTTGTGCTATTAACGTAAATGGTGCTATCAGCCCAGCGAGTAGCTATCCGAGAAGGGCATGGTGGACATGCTAAAGTGAAGGGACAGGGGTGGGAGCACGGGTGATCTCAGGTGCCCAGGAGCTGCATGGTAGAACAGAGACAGAACCCAGGGGCAAGGTCATTGCAGGTCCACAGCCCTGGGTCAGACCACACAGAGGCTGCCTGGGCTCTCTTACTTAACCATCCCGTTGTTGCAACAAACATGACTTAAGGTAGGTTCACTTTGGCTCACGGTTCCAGGGCACACGGTCCACCATGTCACAGAAGGCGTGCTGGCAGGGACACGGGGTGGCTGATCACAACTCCTCCACAGTCAGGAAAGCAGAGAGGGAGGAATGCTCGGACTCGGTGCGTTTTCTCTTGTTTGACGCAATCTGAGACTCTAGGCCATGAGACGGCAGTACTCACACTTAAAGTGGCTCTTCCTGCCACAATGATTAGTCTATATAATCCTTTACAGATGTACCCCGAGATTTGTTACCATGATGATTTTAATGCATATCGAGTTGCCAATTAGGCTTAACCATGGCAGGGACCGGGAGCTGAAGAAAGAGCATGGCAGTTACTGAAAGGACTAGATACTGGAGCCTTGACCCTCAGGAGAGCCTTCCAGTGTGCTCCCATCGCAGCATCCCATGAGACACCGGAAAGGTCATCTTAGGTGTAACAACACACTTGACACACTTAGATGTTGCCCTAACGAAGGCTAAATTCAAGTCCTAAACAGATGCCAGGGCAGGAAGTTTGGAGTTGATTTCTTCTGTGTTCATGAGGTTAGTGAATGCCTTGGGAATCCCAACACTATGGATTGAGGAAGCATACAGAAGAAAGCCAGAAACTTCAGATGAGCCTCAGCAAACGGAAGGCCCACTAAAAGAGTACACACCTGTTAAGGAGAGTCGTGTCATTTAATTTATCTACAACAGGGAATACATGATATGCAGCCTTTGATGAAATGTCCCTAAGAAGTAAAAAGGAAAAAAAATGAAAATCACCTTCAGGCATCAAGAAATGATATTCAACAAAACACAATGTGATGTGTGTTATCTGTTAAAGATTAGCAGTGACTTTAAAGGAGCGAGTACAGATGTTTCCAGAGAAGTAAAATACAGTCTTACGTGAGAAGAGAAGAGAAGAATATGGTCAGAGAAGAAGAAAACTACAGAAAACATAGGATTCTAGGGCTGAAAAATCAGTTATTGAATTAAAAGAAACCCCAACATGCATGGGGCTGGAGAGATGGCTCGGTGGTTAAGAGCACTGGCTGTTCTTCCAGATGACCCAGAATCAGTCCCCAGCTCCCACAACTGTCTGTAGGTCCAGTTCCAGGGAATCTGACACGTCACACAGACATACATGCAGGAACCTGGAAACAGAAACCTGGAGGACAGGAACGTGGGGACAGAAACCTGGAGACAGGAACCTGGAGACAGGAACCTGGAGGCAGGAACCTGGAGGCAAGAACATGGAGGCAGGAACTTGGAGGCAGGAACCTGGAGGCAAGAACCTGGAGGCAGGAACCTGGAGGCAAGAACCTGGAGGCAGGAACCTGGAGGCAGGAACCTGGAGGCAGGAACCAAAGCAGAAGCTACGTGGGGTGCCGCTTGCTGCTCTGCTCCTCATGGCTTGCTCAGCCTGCTTTCTGAAACAACTCAGAACCACCTCCCCAGGCTTGTCTCTTCTCACAGTGAGCTGTGCCCTCCCACATTAATCATGAATGAACGAAAATGCCTCACAGAGTTGCCCACAGGCCGATCTGATGGAGGTGTTTCCTCAATTGAGGGTCTCTCTTCCTTTTGCTGACCCTAGCTTGTGTCAATGTAACAAAAAACCCTGACCATCACAGGTACTAATTCTCTTCGCTTTATATGCGTCACTAATTACATCTATTTTCCAATGCCTCCAGGTGCTAATTTCTAATAAGATAAGTGTGAGGGTTGATCCTGATTGTCACCTGATGGGACTTAAAATTGCTACGGCAACAGACTGGGCATGTCTATGAGGCAGTTTCTACATCAGGCTAATTGAAATGGGGAGACACACCCTAATTGTGAGCTGCCCCACCAGCTGGGGAGAGAGTGTGGAGGCGGGGTGGTCAGGGACGTGGCTCAGTCCGTAAAGCATGTGTCACACAATCATGAGGAGCAGAGTCTCAACCCTTGGCTCCCAGGCTACAGCGAGGCTCTATGTGAAAGCAGAAGGATGCCCAAGAGCTTGCTTATCAGCTTGACTAGTGGGACCATTACATTTCACTACATGCTTGGTACACGCAGGCGCAAGCCCACACTCATGTACCCACACACGTGCAAACATACAGAGAAGAACATGAGCAGAACACCCACATGCCTGCTTCCTGACTTGGACTGTGAGGTAAGCAGCCGCCTTAAGCTCCCACTAGCACGCCCTCCCCTCCAGGACGGACTGTGTCATTGAATCATGAGCCGAAGCAAACCCTGCCTTTTTACTGTTGCGACGCAAGAGGCAACACAATTACACACACACACAGGGGCTCTCCTGCTTCTTGAAAGCTTTACGTGGCGTGAAGGAGTTCTGGGCCCTGACGCTGTGGTTCATGTGTGTTACTGAGGTCCTAGGAAGACACAACAGTGATGACATGAGGAAAGGCTGGGCTGCAACACTTGGTAAAGCAATGACTGAAAATACAATTGGTTGGGAAAAAAACAGTGACACAAATAATGATAATCTAAAAAACCCAATATCAAGAAAAAAGTCTAAGTTGATCCCAAGCAAGATAAAAGTGAAGTAATCCACCAGAGCCAATTTGCTGAAAACTAAAGGTTAAAAAAAAAAAAAAGCAAAACCTTAGGCCGGGCATGGTGGCACACGCCTTTAATCCCAGCACTTGAGAGGCAGAGGCAGGAAGATCTTTGTGAGGTCATCCTGGTCTACAAAGTGAGTTTAGGACAGGCAGGGCTGTTACACAAAGAAACCCTGTCTCAAAAAAGAAAACACACACACACACACACACACACACACACACACACACACACACACACATACAAACGAACAAAGAAAAAAACCTCGGTGGGGGGGGGACCCCAAAGCCTAGAACACATGTTAAAAAACACTCTCTCGTACTGGGAGGAAAACTACAAGCTGACTGGCTGCTGACTTCTTGTCTGAAGGAAAGGAAACAGAAAGACCATTTGATTCCAAGTTTAAAGCCAAAAGTGAAATAAAGATCTGTCTGTAAGAGTTCTATACCAAACAAGCGTAGTTTATAAAGATAGAAATTGAAACCACAAAATTTATAACGAGGCTGCCCACACTACAAAATATAGCACTCAGGCTGTGGGGACAACGTAACAAAAAAATTTTAAGTTGTACATAAGAAATAAATAGAGCTTTTTTTCCCCCAGGGTGGACCCAGCAGAACGGCTCCCACAAATAAGGCTGGCAAGAAGAGGAAGGGCTGTTCCGTCATCAAGGAGGTGGTGACCCCGGGATACACCATCAACATTTGCAAGTGCATGCGTGGAGTGGGCTTCAAGAAGCACGGTCGTCGGACACTTGAAGAAGTTGGGAAATTTGCCATGAAGGAGATGGGGACTCCAGATGCACGCATAGACACCAGGCTCAATAGAGTTGTCTGGGCCAAAGGAATAAGGAATGTTCCGTATCTCA
Source organism: Acomys minous (assembly GCF_964271855.1). Lineage (NCBI taxonomy): Eukaryota > Metazoa > Chordata > Mammalia > Rodentia > Muridae > Acomys > Acomys minous. The sequence continues at coordinate 2,935,963 of NC_140502.1, read as the reverse complement.
TCCGAGTAGGTTTGTCCAGAAAACGTAATGAAGATGAGGACTCAGTAAGCAAGCTCTACACATTGGTAACTTACGTGCCTGTTACCACATTCAGGAGTCTACAGGCGGTCAGTGTAGGCGGGAACTAACCTGCTGAGTGTCAAATGTTACAGAGCTGCGAAGGAAGGAAGGAAGGAAGGAAGGAAGGAAGGAAGGAAGGAAAACAGAAATTAGAAAGGAGCCTATGAATATTAAAATAGAAGTCTCTTTCTTTCCTCACAACTTATTTAAATTCACATAGGAGAAATTTCCAAGAAGAATGTTGTCTTACAAATGGAAAGTGAAAAGTTTTGGGTGTGAAACGTTAGGAAGCGTGATCGATTCCAAATAGGGGCCAGGTTAATAACGTATGGTACTAACTTCCTACCCCCTCATTAAGAAGTGTGACAAATACCAACAGAGAAAGGAATATAGAAATATGGCATCCTGATATATACATAATATACACATGTATATGTGACGGGTGCATATATATATATCTAAAACAATGCAGGAAATGATAAGATGAAGAAAGAGAAAAGCCAATAATGTCAGTTTAAAACCAACTGATCAATGATCAAACCTAGTGCAAACATAGGAAGAAGCTTTACTTAATAGTAATATCCAACTAGTCATTGTAAGACACACATTTCATATAGAGAAGATGGATCAAATCTAAAAGGCTGGGAAAGATCACCACGAGACCAGTCATTGCAGGAATTCTGGCATATTCTATGATGACTAAAACATGCTGGGACCAAAGGAAATTTTTAATTAAAACTGGGCTAAGAACCTAAAGAAGTGTTGCATCAAAGGAGCCCTACAAAGAGCTCCTGGGTGTCTAAAAAGGGACTTGGAGTCCTCAGTCACTGGAGACGCACAAACCAACATCGCCATGCGGGATGAGCTGCCATTGCTAGCGTAGCTGTGACTCAAAGGAAGGAACTGCCGTGCGCTTGGTGCGGATGTATTGTTGCAGCCACCGTGGATGGCAAAGGGGGTTTCTGAGAAAAGTTAAAGGGGACCTACAGCATGACTCTGTCTTCTATCCAAAGGAAACAGAGTGCCTTAGGGAGTTGTATGCGCCTTTGCCATGATTTGAGTAGTATTCTCCATGGCCAGGGCGTGGCTGTGCGCATCAGTAGATGAATGGATAAAGGCCCTGGGAAATCTCCCTCCGGTATGGATGTCAACGACATTATGTGTATATATATTCCCCACAGAGATGAGAGATGAAGGTCTATCTGTGCGTGCTCGCGCGCGCGCGCGCGCACACACACACACACACACACACACACATACACATACACACATGCACGACACACACACATCTTGCCACTTGACACACACACACACACACACAGAAGTCTTGCCACTTGACACACACACACACACACACACACACACAGAATTCTTGCCACATCACACACACACACATACACACACACACGGAAGTCTTACCACTTCTCACACACACACACACACACACACATACACACACACACACACACACACACACACACACACACACGGAAGTCTTACCACTTCACACACACACACACACACACACACACACACACACACACACACACGGAAGTCTTGCCACTTTCGTTCCCTTGGCTGGATCTAGAGAACAAGACACCTCATGAAATAAGTCACAGAGAGACAAATATTTCACGACTCACTTGCACAAATAATCTAGAGTCAAAATGATTAAAAAAATAGGAAGCTAACCAGATGGACACCAATGTGTGAAGGTCAGGGGCTGGGAGGTATGTATGCAAAGTCTCAGTTGTATGGGACATGCAGCTCCCTGAGTTCAAAGGGTCAGAGTGGTGACAATAGTTAATAACAATAAATTGTCCTTGTTTGCCACGAGAGTTGATCTTCTGTGTGCTTGTGTGTCGTTTGTGCATGTCCACAAACTTTCAGGTGTGTATGTGTGTGTGTGTGTTGGGGTGTATAGAGGTTGATGTCAGTGACTTCTCAATGGCTTTCCACTGTTTTTTTTAAAGACAGCGTCTCTCACTGACTCTGAATCTCAGTGGCTCTGCGAGGACCGGTGGCCACTGAGCCCTCCTTTTAATACTAGGATGACTGGTTACCGTGCCTGGCTGTTGGTGTGGTCCCTGGAGACCCAAACTCAGGTCCACGGGTGCAAACATTGTCATCGGAGACATCTCCTCAGCCTGAGAGTCTGTCATCAGTGTGATTTATTTGTCTATTTATTTATTTATTTATTTTCACGTTGCTGTTAAGATATGATTTTTGAGGGCCTTTAAAAGGGAATAAATAAGGTGACCCTTTCAAGACACAATAGAGAGCTTAGGAGGTGAGGCCCTGTAGCAGACCATTACCACATCAGAGGCAAAGCTTTGGAGGCTGTCCTGGCCGCCTCCTCTCCAGTTTTCTGCCCCACAGGCCGGCTTTGTTACACAGACTCTTGCCGTGGTCTGCCTCCTCACTACAGGCCCGGCACACCGATCACGGATTACCGGCTGTAATCTTCAAAACGCTGAGCCAAAGTAACCTTTTTCTCTTTGTGAGTTCATTAACTCAGGTATCTCATTATAGATATGGAAAGCTAACAGAACACAAAATAAAAAATAAAAAGTAAAAAAAAAAATTGTCACAAAAAAAACCAGTACGCTGTATACCTTAAATATGTACACTTTTTATTTGCCAGGTATTTCTCAGCAAAACAGGAAAGGCATAAAAAAGTATTGAATGTTAACAGAAAGCTTTCCATAAATCAGATTCCATATTGAGATGAGCTCACCAATGAATTCTATCAAGCATTTATGAAGCTAATAATAGCAACATTACCTAAACTCTCTCCCAAAAATACAGGAGGAAGGATCGCTTCCTCTCCTGCCTTATGAGGCCGGCATAAGCCGATGGTACAAGCCACCAGCACCCTAAGGAGAGGAAATTACAGACCACTATCTCTTCTGAACACACAAAACCAAACCCCGGCAACACATGAGCGAACTGAATCCAGTGTGCACAGAGACTGGGTGCAGCCCATACTGTGAACACAGTCAGCATCACAGAGCAAGCCATGGGGCCAACCACCTCCCAGAAAGAGGAAGAATTGCAGCCGCCTCAGCGAAGAGAGAAACAGAATCCGAAGAGAGGAAAAGACTCGGCAAATTACGAATAAGAGGAAATTTTGTTGTGATGGGAATTTATGAAATATCCCATGACGATCTTTCTTAAAACCTCAAAATGGAACATTTTCCCTCTCTGATTTGACACGAGGAATCCGTGTCCAGACTTGTTGCCTCGAAACCAGCTGGGGCATTCTAGTGAGTGCAGTAGGGAAAACACTTAAATTCACGAACAAAAAAAATTTTAAAGGGAATAAATAAAACTGCATCAACAGCAGGCATAATTTTTCTGCATTAAAATTCCTCAGAAATTTGAAAAAATTTACTAGATAGACCTTACCATGACTCTAGCAGGGTCATGGGCTATAAGATGAACATATGAAGTTAATTGCATTTACATATAAATGATAAATAATTAGAAGGGCACATTTAAATATAAAATGAGAGCAAGTTTAATGAAAAGTGTTCTCTACCTCTACATGGGAAACTCAAAGACGTTACTGAGCATAATTAAGACAATATAACTTAATTTAAAGGTGGACCTTATTAGATGATTGAAACTTGATCATGCTAGAATTTGCCTCGTTCTCAGATCGAGGGAGATTGATTCTACACGTTCCTGTGAAAACCTGGCCGACTTTCCTGTTAAAGTATCTTTCATTCGTTTGATTGAATTGTCCTTTTGGAGGCTTACTGTCTCAGTCTGCTAACCTAGGCCTAGTCCTGGAAGCTTCTAGACTGTGTTCTATCTAATCTATGCCTAGAATGGGGGCAGCCTCTGAGACTTGCTGCTGAACAAGCTCGCTCTTTCTAGTTCTTTCTGAGCTCATGCTGACTGGTTCAACTTAGCCTTCTGGCTCAAAACTCCTCCCTAAGCTGACTGATTCAATCTGGCTTCTCTCAGTTTCTCACTGAATTGCTCTGCTTGGCCTCAAATGAACTCCAGCGATCTGATCTTCTGACTCCTTCCCATTCTCTGGCTCGTTCTGTCTTCACCTGTGTCTAGTTTGTTCTCTCTTCACTCTCTCTCTCTGTAAACCTCTCCCAATAAAACTGCCTCTCAATCCCACGAACTGAACTGCCATGAACTCAACTCGAATGCACAGCCTCTCCACTCACTGACTCAACCAACATACCTGAAGAGCCCTGACCAGAGCTCAGAGATCTGCCTGCTTCAGTGTCCCGAGTGCTGGGTCTCCCAAGTGCTGGGATCAAAGGCCTATACGTCCATACCTGCACCTAAACTTTTCTTTACCTGAAACTTGCTCTGTTCCACCCAGGCTGGCCTTGAAGTCAGAGATCTGCTTGCTTCTCTCTCCTGGACTTAAAGGCATGTGCCACTACCACCTAGTATGTCTGCATCACAGCCAGATCACACAGAATGTGTGCTCTTTGGATGTGCTCTTTTTACACTTCCCATTTGTAGAAACTGTCATAAGCATCCTCACATTTATCAGAAAATACAAAGAAAATACAGAGTATCTAAAACAACCCCATGGTGGTGCATACCTTTAATCCCAGCACTCAGGAGGCAGAGACAGGTGGATCCCTGTGAGTTCGAGGCCAGCCTGGTCTACAAAGTGAGTTCTAGGAGAGCCAGGGCTCCACAGAGAAACCCTGTCTCCAAAAACAAAAACAAACAAACAAAAATAAAACAATTGTTACAGACCGCTGTTGGGAGATTCTCTCTTCCTAAGCTAAACCTGGAGCAAACATGAACGCCAGACCCTCACTTTGCTTTTATGAATTAATTTGAAATGAGCCAAAGACCTGAACATAAGCTGTAAAGCTTAAGCTGTCTGACAGACAGTAGGACCCAGAGTCTACAATGTAGATGCAGATAGTTCTAAAGACATTCACGTAAATCTAGTAAGAAGAAGCTGGCTGGTCGAGTGCACCTCTAATCTCAGTCTCAGCACTTGGGAGGCAGAGGCAGGAGGATCTCTGTGACTTTGAAGCCAGCCTGTTCTACGAAGTGAATTCTAGGACAGCCAGGGCTAAATAGTGAGACCCTATCAACGAAGAAGAAAAGGGGGGGAGGGGTAGGAGGAGGGGCAGGAGAGGGAGGGGGAGGGGCAGGGGAGGAGGGGCGGGGGGGGAGGGCCAGGAGTGGGAAGGGCAGGAGGGGGAGGGGCAGGAGAGGGAGGGGGAGGGGCAGGGGAGGAGGGGCAGGGGGGGAGGGCCAGGAGTGGGAAGGGCAGGAGGGGGAGGGGCAGGAGAGGGAGGGGCAGGAGGGGGAGGGCCAGGAGGGGGAGGGCCAGGAGGAGGACAGTTGCACTACATCAAAATTAACAGGATTTACCTTCCAAAAGCAATAGATGGGAAAATCAAGCACCAAGACTGAGAATGCTATCTGACATAAGGCTTCTATCCAGTCTATAAATTTCCCTTAAGACAATAATGTAAAGTGAAGGAAATTATTAAATCAGAGCAGAGGATTTGAGTGAGGCTGTTCATGAGAGGAGATCGACGTAGGAAAGAATTTAATGTGAAAGAGGAGGGTTTTACTTAGAAACAGAAAGCAGTTTACAGACCAGCATACATCAACTTCCCTACAAAGAGACAGTGTGCTGTACAGGGTCAGAGAGAGGGGCCGGGCTATTTATGATATGAGAGGTGGAAGGTTCTAGAATCTCTAGGTCCTCATTGATTAGCTGTAGGTCACAGCCAGGAGCAGAATAAGACTTCTGGTTGAAACAAGTTTTTTATAAAGTTCAGTTGGTGGCTCTTCCACGGAGGAAGGGTGACACCTCACCCTGTCTGTAGTCAGCAAGCTGTGCCCCGGCTGTGAGCTGCTCTCAGAGAACAACACAGACCATAATACTCTGTGTCATTAGTTGTTAGGGAGACCTCACCTTACAATGGGGTGCTCCTCAACCTCTACATGGTGGCTCTGACAGCAGCAGCGGGAAGGTCAGGCAACGCGGGCCACAAGAAGGGCGGCAAGCGACCGGGACTGCCTAGTACTGCTGGAGCGGGTTGGGGGTGGGGTGGGCGTGTGAAATGGCGCAATCACTTTGAAAACTGTTTGGCAACTTAGTATAAAGTTAAGCATAATACTCACCAAGTGACTCAGCAACTCCAATCTTATGTTTTCACCCAAGAGAAATAAAAACATATGTCCATAAAAAAAAAAAAACTTAGGCAGGAATGTTCATAGCAGCTTTATCCATAATCAGATCTGAAGGATGTCAGATGTCTACCAACTGGGAACGAATTGACAGGGCGCTTGTACACCGTGAAATACTACTCGGCCATAAAGAGGAGGATGCACCCGACCACATGGACGAATCCCGCAGACGTTGTGTTGAGTTAGAGACTGGACAATAAAGAGAAGTCACGCTGTATGATGCTCTCTAGGTGATATTTTTAATTGGGCATATCTTACCCCCAGGTATAGGAAGGGACCAGCTCTAACAGGGAGAGGGTTGACTTCCGGGAGAAGGAGGAAATACTGTGGATGCTCAAATGGAGGCCCTGATGGACGGTTTGGTTGGCCACCGTTGCCCTGCATATTTCGGGCCAGATCGGGCGCATTCAGGGTGGCATAGCCATAGGCGACCTGCACACCTCAAATGTTGTGAATTCAACTTGCATAGGATTGACATTGTTCTTGTTGTTGTTGTTGATGATGATGATGAGGGTGATGGTGGTGATGGTGATGGTGATGATGATGATGATGGTGATGATGATCATGATGCTGCTGCTGGTGATGACGATGGTGATGATGGTGATGATGGTGATGATGATGATGATGACGATGGTGATGATGATGATGGTGATGATGGTGATGCTGTTGCTGCTGGTGATGATGATGATGGTGATGGTGATGATGGTGATGATGAGGATGGTGATGATGATGGTGATGATGGTGGTGGTGATGATGATGATGGTGATGATGGTGATGCTGCTGCTGCTGGTGATGATGATGATGATGGTGATGGTGATGATGGTGATGGTGGTGGTTCTTTCGAGATGTAGGTAGCCCAGACTGGCCCTGAACTCACACTCCTCCTGCCTCAGCCTCTAAACTGTTGGAATTACAAGTGTGTGTGACTAGCCCATTTTAAGATTGATGTTTAAACATAATTTAACATAAATAAATTGAGTTTAGGAACCGTCTTGAAAGAAATTGATGCAGGCAGTGTGAGAAAGAAAATCTATACAGCAGTGACCATATGGTACTGAGATGTGGCTGCCCTGCTTACATGGGCTGGGCGCTCTGTGTTTCTGTCTCTGTCTCTCCCTCCCTCCCTCTCTCTCTCTCCTCTCTCTTCCTCTGTCTCTGTGTCTCTCTGTCTCTCTGTGCCTTTGTCTGACTGTCTCTCTGTTTGTCTCTGTACTTTCTCCTTCTGATAATACTTTGGGTCAGAATGGTTGCTTAATGTCCCTCGGGCTAGAGACTTGATGTGCTACCCACCGCACTTGGAGATGCTTGAACTTTTAAGAGGTGAGTTGCACGGCAGGAAGTGACGTCATTGACCGTGAGTCCTGAGAGTAAGTTTGAGATCCTGCTTCCTTCTTGCCATTCTCTTCTGCTTGCTCACATGCCACAAGGGAGCCGACCTTCTCCATATGGCCTCACGGCCAAGACCTGTACTATACCAAGCAGGGTCCCCTGATAACTGTGAGCCAGTGCAAACCTTCCATCCCTGTGAAGTTGTTTGCCTCCAGTATTTTGTCACAGTGACAGAACGCTAACACACACCCTCTGCCTCTTCATCCATCTGTGCTGTCAGATTGCTGCTGGCTTGGTCTCTGCTCTTGAGTAGGTGCGGTCCCTGTATCCATTGATTTACTCAGCCAGCAATTATTCACCAACCACGTCATCCCTTCTCCAGACTGGCCATCTTTCCCAACATCTGCCTGCTGGTCAGGACGCAGAGAACATACCACAGTCCTGATGAGCGAGCGAGCGTCTCCGTCAGAGCCTCCCCGATGATTAGGTGCCTGCGGCTCAGCGGAGAGGGTGACAAGGTGACAAACTTGTATTCCCCTGGAACAAGAAATCCAGGCAAAGTAGTACAGCAAGGGCCCTGTTCTCTGTTTTTGACTGTCCCCATCTTCTGGGCCTTTCCTCAGGAACACCTCTAGGTGGAGGATTACGTGAGTGAAATGGCATTACAGAAAACCCAGTACGGACATATAAATCTGGGTCCCGAGTTAAAGAAAAGTGGGATTTTAGAAAATGGATCATTATTATAAGTCTTCGGCTGCGTAAATCAGTCACTTCTAGCTAAAGTGTAAAGGGGAGGCCTTTAAATCAAAAACATTTTCTTTAGGAATTCCCGGGCACACACTTGTGAAGCTGTCCTCGAATTCCTAAGCTCGGACTGGAGTTATGTAAATCCGTTGCCTCCCCCTAGGAAGCAGTCGAATGTTTTAACTAAATCTAATTCTTAAAATAATGATTTCTGAATCTTAACTTTGCTGCAAAAGATTTACAGGCGGGTTTTATAAATCAGAGGCAAGATATATAACACAGACAGTGAGACGCGTGATTTATACGTCCAACTTGTAAATCAGGAGAAAAAACATCATGTTTTACACTAAATAATATTTTTACAAATGGCACCTCATACATCATGCAATTGCCACAAATCTCTCACCCCGGAGTCGGGCTCCACAATGCCAGACTGTGTCACAAAGGAAGCAGGGGACCTGGGTGGTGAAGTTGGACTTGGGGATGCTGCGGGCCTGAAGGAAAACTCCTCCTGCATCTCCCACAGCGACGGAGAGAAGCCAGCATCAGGGAGGCGGACACTTGTGGGGCTTCAACCCTGCTTGGCCTCCTGGGAGCGACGACGGGCTGCAGGTGAGTTACAATACCACCCCAGGCTTGGTTTACACATCTGTAAATTACAGATAATGGTGCCTTTGTCAAGGCCGACTCGGTGTCTGCAAATCCAGATCTTAATAGATGCTGGGTATCCTCCGGTCTCTATAAAACTCCTCGCTCAGAAGCATCACCCTCTCTGTGGTTTTTCAGATACTTGAATCTCTCTCATCTCTTGAGTCTGGAAAGAGACAGCAAGGGGAGCAGACTTTGGCTATTTGGTTACTAACACCAGGGCGTCGTGTCCGTGGCCTGGAAGCTGGCCTGTCCTCTCCTACCTCACCGGCCTCCACTATTCCTTGATTTTAGACCACAAGAGCCACACCCTGAAAACTCCAGAAGGCTACGTTTCCCTTCTCAGACCCCACTTCTGTGCAGAATTTAAATCAAAGTTAATGTCTTAAGAAGCTTGTTACAAAAATAATATGTTTTTCTTGTGGGATATTTGAGAAATAATGGAAATTGCGGATCCACTCGCCTCGGAGAGATAACCGCTGATAACTGGCTGGTTATCCTCTTATGGTCTTTGCCTATGCATATATTTACATATATGCATTTTAAAAGGCGAGACCGTACCCTAGGAGTTGCTTTGCAACTTTTCCCTCCCTGTTTAACTATATATCGTAAATGTTTCTGGGGTCACTAAATAGTTCACCTTGTGATGTTTTACAACCCTGGGCTATAATGTACCGTCATTTACTTAAGCAGCTCCATATTGTCAGACATTTTGTTTGGTCTTAATTTAATTTTTTTTTTTGCTATTATAAACAACCTTCCTGGGACACATCTCTTAAATAAATTTCTGCCATTATTTATGATTATTTTCTAAGGATAAATTCCCGGAGCAGGACTTGTTGTATAAGCGGGCCACGCACATGGAAAGATTTTTACCGAGACCATTTGAAAGGGCGGTGAGGCTTTGGGCCCATGCCAGGCAATGCTTGGAGGTCCGTTTCTCTGTCTCCCAGAATGTGTCTATCTTTTCTGAAATGTGCATGTAAAAAAAAAATCCTGAACGCACTGTTGTTTCGTTTGCTCATCTTTGACATCTTGTGAAGTGACACATTTCGAAATAACTTTTGCCATTAGTATTTTCTGTTATGAATGTCCCAACGGTCTCCTTTGTGTACACTGATGTTTCAGCATGTTGAGACTCTAGGAATTTTCATTATATATGTCTCAAAATTATTTTTTTTTTCTGTTTGTCATTGGCCCTCAGCTATGGGCACAGCATCAGACATGAATCTGACATGAGGTCAAGTCTATATTTTACTTTACTGGAAGACACTACTTAAGGATGTCCCCAGTGAAAGATGAGATAAACTCGTGTCTGCATCTCTCTCTGAGTCTTTGGGATATGTGTCCTTTCAACCTTTAATCCACCTGAAATTTATTTGGAGACATGAAGCAAAGCTCTCATGAATCAATTTACCAGCACTACTTCATGTATGGCCTGACACTTACCCAAGAAGTTCAAAACACACTCTTACCATGAGTCTCTCTCTCCCCCCCCTGCCCCCCCCCCCGCCCCGCTCCCTCCACTCTCTCTGTTCTTCCTTCCTTCTTTTTTCCTTTTGAGGGATCTGGGAGTAAAACCAACAGCTTTGCCTGCTAGGCAATGGCGCTACCCCTGGGTTATGCCCCCTACTCTGACTGATGAACTCTTTTTAGTCTTGCACACAGCAGCTGAACCCCATGCCCAGCCCCTCACTGGGGGATTCTAGGCAGGTGCTCTACCACTGAGCCACACCCCAGCCCCTCACTGGGGGATTCTAGGCAGGTGCTCTACCACTGAGCCACACCCCAGCCCCTCACTGGGGGATTCTAGGCAGGGGCTCTACCACTGAGCCACACCCCAGCCCCTCACTGGGGGATTCTAGGCAGGGGCTCTACCACTGAGCCACACCCCAGCCCCTCACTGAGAGATTCTAGGCAGGGGCTCTACCACTGAGCCACACCCCAGCCCCTCACTGGGGGATTCTAGGCAGGGGCTCTACCACTGAGCCACACCCCAGCCTCTCACTGGGGGATTCTAGGCAGGGGCTCTACCACTGAGCCACACCCCAGCCTCTCACTGGGGGATTCTAGGCAGGTGCTCTACCACTGAGCCATACTCCAGCCCCTCACTGGGGAATTCTAGGCAGGGGCTCTACCACTGAGCCACACCCCAGCCCCTCACTGGGGGATTCTAGGCAGGAGCTCTACCACTGAGCCATACTCCAGCCCCTCACTGGGGGATTCTAGGCAGGGGCTCTACCACTGAGCCACACCCCAGCCCCTCACTGGGGGATTGTAGGCGGGGGCTCTACCACTGAGCCATAATCCATGCACTTATCCTGTGTTCCTATTGCCTATAACTATTACAATGCTACTTTACTTTAATTATAGTTTGAGAGACTTCTTTGATGTTCGTTAATACAAATAGATCTAACACTGTGTGAGCAAGCTTTACTTAATTTTTAATTCATCTAGAAGACACTTATAAACACTTTGTCAAATTTTTAAAAAAATTATTAAGAATTGACTTGCACTTCCAATGGGCTTATGGACAAATTGGGGATGAATAAAGCTCCTTCAATGTTTAGTCCTTACCGTGCCCTAAGAACATGTCACAAACCCCCTCTCCAACTTTATCCTTCCTGCACGGACTTCAATGCAGCCCCTTCCGGAACCATTGTGTTTGCATGGCTTCTTCACAGGCAGGCACTCACATGACCCGGTTTCAACAAAATTCACCCCCAATGACCTTTTATTTTTTAACTCAGTAGGAAATGGGAGGGCATGAGGCTGTTTGCGTGTCTCCTTGGAGAAGTGGCCCTGTGGTCTCTGAGCCACCCAGACTGCACCAGTGAGTAAGCAAGTCCCGTTCAGCACGCTGACGACAGCATCAGTAACACTGGATATGCTACTGGAAAAGCCGGACCGACTTTGTCCCCCGACACGATTCATTTGTGCATCCTGGAGTAAGGAGAGCCTATGTCCTGGGTGGTGTTTTGCTGCTTCTTTTCTCTGTTCATTTCCTCAGTGAACTGTAACCTTGTGGACAACACGGAGATGTGGGATGCGTGAGAGGAAGGTATCGAACGTTTAGCGTGTGGTGAAAGAGAGATAAACCTGTTTTTTAGGATCCCAAGTGCGGGATTGGAACGGTCTTGTGAGAGAACAGGTGAGGTTAATTCACTAGAAGACCGACCACCTCATGCAGGAGATTGATTGTTGCCAGCTGAAAAGATTCCAGGAACAGACTCTGGGAGGAGATATTTAAATGAGCCCAGAACTGGAGGCGGGGCTTTTTGGAGACTTGGGATAGTTTTGGCTGCTCATCGTTCCACTTCGAGACGCTCCTAAGAGAGAACCGCTCGAGGGAAGGCTTCGGGGCTCCGGCTCCTGGTGAGGTTCTGGGCTCTGGTTATTCTAGGTCCCAGCAGAAGAAATCCTGCAGCAGATTGTGCAAGGGGTGTGGTGTGATGATGAAAGGGAGAACGGGAAGACTGTAGTGCTTCTGTGGTGTGCGATGATTTTGCTATTGACTTGTTGGGAGCAGGGCTGAGTGGAGACAGGGTCCAGATCATAGATATTTGCTGATGACTGTCAGGAAGATTTAATGAGAGAGAGAGAGAGAGAGAGAGAGAGAGAGAGAGAGAGAGAGAGAGAACACAAAAGAACGACTCTCACGTTTCTGACAACGGAAACTGGCTTGTTGCTTAGTGTGCTAGCCAGAACTTTGATTGGCAGGGTGACCAAATACCTGGGGGAATAAGAAAACCAGGGGTTATTTAGTTTGCCTCATGGTCCCAGAGGGATCAATCAGCCCTAGGAGAGAAGGCATGGTGGAACATCTCGTGTCATAGGAAGCAGATTCTGGAACTCAGATGGCCTTTTTCCTTTCCCCATTGAACTCTGACTGGTCTCCCAGGCCACGCACGGCGTCACCCGCATTCAGGATCTTGCCTCTTCAGTCGACCCTGTCTGGAAAAATCCCCTAGAGACTCGCAGTTTCCTAGACTAGTCCTCAAAGATGTCCAACCGCACCGAATCAAAGGCTGCTGTAGAGGCAGATACAAGTTAGAATACAGACCTGTCTGTGTCGACCCAGGCTTTCTTGGCGTTAAGAGAGAGTGCCTACATCCAAAACTCCCATGAACAAAGGAAAGGCTTTGGTTCCCACACCGGAAAAGCCAGGCATAGAACTGGCTCATGGGACGGATGCTCGTCACTGGCATCGGGCACCCCGCCTCCCCCCTCCCCCCGCCATTCTCCCCTCTTTCCTCCAGACTATGCTTTCTCGATGTCGCCTTCTGTTCTTACAGGCTGCCCCCCCCCCCAAGTATCACATAGTTGAGGCAGCTAGCTCAACTTTTATCCCAACAGCTTAGCGACCGCACTCATGTTTTTACTCTTCAGATGGCGTCAGCGAAATTGTTTGGTATAAACATTTTTGACCTCTGTTTGACTCCATACCTCTCTTTATGCCAATCTGCCTCCGGGTAATTCAGTCATGTGACTAAGCCATATTGAAAATATAACTGCAAAGAACTAGGCTGTGAAACAACAGAAAGCCAAAGAGAAAGGCAGGCAGGAAGGAAGGAGAGAAAGAAGGAAAGAAGGAAGGAAGGTAGGAAGGAAGGAAGGAAGGAAGGAAGGAAGGAAGGAAGGAGGGCCAGACAATTCATAGAATGGCTATTGTTTGTCATTAGACAGCTGGCTTTAAATTTTTCTTTTCTTTTTAATCTTCTTTTACTTTTCTCTCATAAACGCATCCTGACCACAGCTTCCCCTCCCTCTGTCCTCCCAGTACCTGTACCACCACTTCCCCCTCCTGAGATCCACTCCCTTCATCTTCCTTTACTCAAAAAAAAAAAAAAAAAAAAAAAAAAAAAAAAAAAGCAGGCCTCCCAGGGACATCAACAGGACACAAAAAGATACAGTAAGACCAGACACGAAGCCTCACATCAAGGCTGGACCAGGCGACTCAGGATGGGTAGAAGGGCCCTAAGGGCTGGCAAAAGAGTCAGAGGTGGGGCTGGAGAGATGGCTCAGTGGTTAAGAGTACCACCTGCTCTTCCAAAGGTCCTGAGTTCAACTCCCAGCAACCACATGGTGGCTCACAACCATCTATAATGTGATCTGGTGCCTTCTTTGGCAGATAAAGCCCTGATATACAATAAATAAAATAAATAAATCCTAAAATAAAAAAGTCAGAGACACCCCACGCTCACTGTCAGAAGTGCCCCCCAAACACCAAACTAGCATCCACAATATGTCTGCCGAGGACCTAGTGCAGACCCATGAGTGCTCTGTGACTACTGCTTGGGTCTCTGTGAGCCCCGGGGTCCCTGCTTAGCTGATTCTGTGGGCCGTGCTCTCCCGGCTCCGTAATTTAAGGACTAAGGTGAGGAAGATGAAGGAGACACACTATGTTGGCTTATGCTGGGCCAACAAATGTAACCGGGGCTGCCCGCAGGAAGTCTTCTCTCTTATTTCTAGGGCATCTAAGTAGAGATTTCAATCAGAGCGTAATGCTCACCTGGGAAGGCTGGACCGGGTCTCAGGACTTAGAGAGGTCAATAGTTGCCATCCTGCTGGGATGACAAAGGACTGCGGGCTTGGCATCCATCAGCTTTGTGTTACTACAGTGAAATGGCCTGGCAGAGGGAAAGGATAGTTTAACTAGCTTCGGAGATTTATCCGACTTTGGAGGTTCCAGACGCGAGACTGGGTGAGCCTAAGGAATCCATCCCCGGTGACGGTGGCGGCGTGAGGCGGCATTGCATAAGTGGGCTGGGGTGTGGGAGCAAAAGGCCAAACACTGAACCAGAGCACAGAGTGGCTGGGTCCCACAGTTTCTGTGGGGGCGTATAACACCAACGACCGAGGTACCTCCCAACCAGACCCACCTCTTAAAGTGACTCCCAGGGCTGGCACTGTGGGGACCACGGCTCTAAACGTGGACGTATGGGAAATGTATCCATGGGTTCTCGCAGAGATGGAGAGTGTGTGGGGGCTCCCCCTCAGGCTGACTGGGTCGGGAGCAAGGAGGATGTAAGTGACCATCAGAAGGGAACATGTATAGAAGTATCGTAGATTCGTGTTGGGAACAGATAGTAAGTAAAAACTGTAAGGAAGAAAATTAGTCAGTGATGAAGGGTGATGAATTCTTCATGATGGGCCAAGATCTGAGGCTGAGTCCAGAGGTGAGGCAGAGTCTCTGTTGTGACACCAGGACAGCGCGGTAGCGAGTAGTGAGGTGAGAGGGGTCTTCGGGATTTTCTGGGTGGGGGTATGTCTACTTGTGCCAACGCGTCCTGGTATCACCTTGCTGAGGACCGTTCTCTCTCTACGCAGAGCTGAGTGTGTTTACCGTCCCCCACCTCAGAGGCTGGCTTTGGAGATGGGCCCCCCCCCATAACAGGACACAGATGCCTCAGGTTCCTGAGCCCTGAGACTACCTGAAACAAAGCAACCACAGTTATAATAAAGAGCCAACGTCTGCAGCGGGGAGACGCATCTACACAGACCTGTTTTCACTCTGGGAAGCTGTCGCAGTCAGGGAAAGGAGGAATTTCCCATAATGCAGAGGCCCGGCCTCCATCCTTCACATCCATATGAGTACGCTGCGGCCCCAGTCACAGACTTCCAGCATTGTTGAATGCGTGATGGATGCTAGAGCCATTTTGGTCTGATTGATGGAGCCTTCCATCTGCAAACAGAAGGTGAGGTCTCTGTACTTGATTCCCACACAGTAATCTGCGGTTTAAGCAATTCCCATTGGCTCAGGAGTGAAGAGAGCCTACAGCTCTTGACGAGGACCCATCAGGCAGCTCCCACATGCCTGTTCGCCAGCTCCAGGGCATCTGACATCCTTTTCTGGTCTCCGAGGCTACCTGCGCCCCGCCCCCTACCCCCCCCCCATAATCGAAAATAAAGCAAATCTTTAGCACAATGTCTTTATGCTTTTTTTTTCTCTGTTTCCTTCCTTCATTCCTTCTGCTCTTCTTCTTTTCCTGAGGCAGGGTATTCCCAGGGAGAGCACACTGGCCAGGCACGTGGCCTCCTTCCGGCTCAGCTTTCCCGAGTGCTGGGATTAGAGACAAACACCACTGATCGTAGCGCGCAACTGTCAATTCTTGATTGACAGCTGATGATTTAAGTACAGGTTTCAAGTGAAATGTTCTCCACGGCGATTGCTTTTTATGCTCTTAACCCTTTGCGGCATTGAAACAGACGAGCGTCCCTTCTCTCCACAAACGACACACACACACACACACACACACGGACGCTGCGAAATAACGAAAATCAGGTCTCATGGCTGAAGGGTTCTAGGCTCTGGGGCTGAGCCTTGAGCGCCAGAGGTGGCACCGACTCATCACGTTGGCTCCCAGGAGGAGGTGCTTCCTAGTCCCCGAGGATGTGCTTGACCACAAAGCCCAAGAGACTGCTGCCTGAAGGACAAAGATGAAGACACCCTTGGGGTAGCTGGCTCCACGGCAAACGTCACTCGAAACGTCCCTGTCCCCTCCCCCCCCCCAAGAATGCCAATGTGATTATGCGTGGTGCTGTTGCTATTTACAGATTTCTTAGCGCAGAGAGCATTACACAGCCAATGACACAGAATTACAACCATCTAGACATATGGTTTGGATAAACAAAGCACAAAGCGCAAATTAACCATGGTTGACTATAACTCCCTGCTCTCTATTCCCCAGGGAAGGACTTTAGTGAAAATCCCCAGTCGGAGAAAGCAGAACATATCAGGAAGCACAGCACATACAGCGTGGTGTAGACAAATGCTAAGCCTTATTTAATGCTTTTCATGGTGCCAGAACACAATGGCACCAACCTGTCTAGGAGAAGTTATAACTCTCTGCCAGTTTCCTGTAAATAGAAACTTCTCTCCTGAGGACCCCATGCCTGCATGCTCCAAGGCCAAGGGATGCCTTTTATTTGTCATGAACTTGAGCCTAGTTCCCGCGTCCCCAGAGGCCAGTGGCCTCCTGTGCCTGGAGGTCAGGACTGCATTGGTGCGGCTGCGTGTGGCCTCCTCAGAGTAGGTGCCCAACCCCCTCCCACCCCTGGGCCTCAAGATCATCCAACCCCAAGGGTGCCATTAGAAGCAAGCTGATTTTGTTTTCTGGCAGGAAAGGAGCCCTTCGTTTCCCATATTTTATACTTCATGAGAAAGTCTTCTAGGGCAAGGAAGTCTGTGTGAGGTCCTTGGCCTCTCATCACTGACACATGAGCCTTATAAGCTCTGTTTGACAATGGAATATAATATTTGCTTTTCATAGTACGCGTGCATTGCTCTCCAATGGAGAGAGGAAAATAAATAAATAAGCAAAGCAAAAGGCTCCCACTTGGTTTTAACAGTTCTACTGAAGTTTTAAAAAAAGGAAGAAAAATCCACCACAGAACACTCAGCTAAATATATACCTCTTTTTTTTTTATCTTGTCTTGGTGGTTTTTCAGATGTACATTATGTATTTAATTCTTTCTCTCACATAGACTTGTGCAAGCGTGTACGGGTCCACACACCTTATAAAAAATAAAATTAGAATTCACCATCCAGGTGCCCACCTGGGAGAAAGGACACACACAAAGTCTCTCTAAGGACCGCATAGACCTTAAAGGCTTAATACTTTATGAGTTGATAAACCTTCAAGGCTTATTATTATATTAGCTGACCCTAATACTTTAAGCATATGCCAATGACAGATTCTCTATGACACGAACAATCTGGAGGCTCAGATGTTCAAGGGGACCAGGCCTTCCGGGAAGGCAATGGTGGAGGGGGGAGTGTTGACTTTCCAACACCCTCTCCACAGATATCCCAAGAAACCAGCCTCCAGAGCTGCATCGCCACCCTGAGTGCTGTTGACTCTGCGACGTCCACTGAAGTGGCCTTGAAGGCTGGCTTTCTTCTCCTGAAGGCTGGTGGGCCGGCTGGCGGCAGGCTCGCCGCGCTGATCCCTGTCTTGGGTATTATTGACGTGGCTCTTCGCTGTCATTTTCACATTTCATTTTCGACCTTCTGACGTGAGGAGGGAAGACGACTGAATCAGTCTCTGTCACATTAATCTGCCCAAATAGAAACGGACGAGGACAGGAGCCCAGATTCCCAGGGCAAAGCTAATGGACTTAACAAAGCCACTTACCTGGATTCAATAATTCAGATCAACTCCTCTCCGTTCCACTAATAGTTCCTGAGTACTTTCACAGAGAGCAGCCTTCTGCTCGGCCCTGAGGACATTTTAGGAAAGGGCCAGACTCCAGCCTATAGGGACAAACATTTGGGGGGGACGGGGAAGGGTCAGAGCGATTCCAGAGGGAGAAAGGAGGGCCCCCCAGGCACTGTAAGGATTAGCTTTGCTGAACAGCGTGGTGGGAACCTGGCCATTTCCCCGGACCCCTTTGGAAGTTTCCCCCAAATCTATATAAATTATGGGGGGGGGGCATGTTTCAAGTCTCAATACTTCTTGCTCCTTTCTACCTCAAGGATTCAGGTGACATTCTCCCCTCCCCACCCACCCTGCCCCCCCCCCCCCACATATTGGATGTAGCACCTGGCCACATGCGATTGGCTCTGCCCACTCGCCTTATGACGTCACCGTCCAGCGGATCTGTTTCATTCTGGGTCTGGTGTAAAACAGATTAGCTGAGCCCGTAAAGAGGAGATTTCACATTTAGTTTTATGTGACATTCATTAGTACCGTGTTCCATATGTACTTACAGATGTACATCCTATAAATTGGGATCCCTGGAGGCTAACGTCAGACGATGGAGACCGCAAGGAAGTCTTGCCAGTCCTCCAAGAACAGAGGTGAAAGGTGAAGGCCTTGGTTCAAACTAAGCGTATTTAAGGCGTATTTGGGATGCGGGCAACGCTAAGCACATGCGCTGCTGCGGACACTTTCAGGCCTTGCACCCCCGTATTGCAGACCTGACGTCATGCTGGGGGAATGGCTAATGGTCCCGGCTGATGCTAAGGGGTCTGCATCTGGGACTGTGGTTTAACGATTCAATACAGAGGGAGAGATTAGCCACGCAAAATCAACCAGTATGTCCTTATCGGAAATAAAAGGATTGCATGACTGTTGTATGACATCCAAGAAATTGTGTCAACAAATGTTTATTTACCCTAGAACCAACAGCAGACCAATATAAGGGCGCCACCAAAGAATAGTTATGTGAGCCAGTCAGTGACTTCTATTGGGGTTACATACAGGAATATGGGTGAAGAGTTACTTACAGGAGCAGAAAGCACTCTGAGGCAGCTAGCTGCACCACCAAGAGCCTGCCCCCAGCATGAGTGACACCTCATAAAATCTGGGAGCCCAGAGCAGCACTGCACAGCCTGAAGGCTGCTCAATGGGGTTGGAGGATGCCCTTTGCAGGTAGCTCGGTTAATTATCTCCGTTAATCTCCCGCATCTTCCAATCAGCTCAGTTTGTCTGAGAAAGTCTCCAAACAAATACTTAACATATGCTTGAGGTGGGAGGAGCCTAGTGAACCCGCTCAGTTTCAGAGACTTCCTGAAGTCTTTCCCCGGCAAAATGAAATGTTTCACTTACCCTAGAACATTCTGTTGTTTCACCTCCCCTTAAATATCTTGTCTTAACAAGCTTCTTTCGAAGCTGGACTGGATTGTCTTACCTCAGAGGAAATTGCTGCCCTACAAGCGCCAAGGCAGAAAGGGTGTCCCGCCATTGATTAGCCAACGGGGCAGAATTATACAATTGACTGGACTCCGAGATGCCTGTAAGATTAGCGAGGAGCAATTCTGGGTGTGTTGAGGGGGAGACGTAGACTGTGAGCATATTCCCAGCTAATAAATAGTTTAATTTATCAGTGGCTTCAAATTTTGAATTGACTCTTCAGAGGTAACAGAATTACGGAAGGTGAGGCCATGTTGGAGGTCACGGGTATGTCACGGGGGCTGCAACGTGCCTTGGCCCATTCCTGAATCCATTTTCTCTACTTCCTGGCTGCAGTGGTGGCCAGATGTGTTCGTCCATAGCTTGGCGGCGGACTCACCCCTGCTCCATAGACCCTCCCCCTTTCAAATTGTCTCTGCCAGGTGTTTGGACATAACAGTGTAGCCAAGCACCACTTGCATGCAAGGATGACGCCTGGTACTCACGGAAACCCAAAGAGCGCACGCAGCCTTTGATGCTGGGCGGCAGCGTTCCTCTATCACGGTTCCCACGCTGTGTAAGGCAACCTCTGCATTTCAGGAAACCCCGTTTGCGTTTCTCTGTTGTTCCTGGAGCGCTTACCACGTGCTGAGAGGCTTTGGTTGGACTTCGCTCTGGAACCTTGTCTGGGAAAACGCTCCTCGGGGCCACCTGTCCATTGTCACGGCAAACGAAGTTAGACAAAGCCTGTTTCTGGCCGTTCCAAGTGTTTTGAAGGCAGGTTCTCTCTGTCCCTCGTCCCATCACCCCGTGTCATCACTCACAGCGTTTAACTTTTTGAAATCTCCCCTTCCCATGTCGGCATGTTGACTGCGGACGCCGTCAAGCAGCCATGCTGTTTAGACTTCATGGGTACAGCACCCCTGTTCTGCCGAGAGTCTGTAGCAGGCGTCCTGATCCTCTGCCACTTGCAAGCTTTCCGCCTCCTCTTCTTCTATGGCATTTCCTGAGCCTCTGTGGCTGCTGAGATGAATTTACTAATTATGGAAATGTTCTGTTTGCATGGCTAGTTTTTTTTTTTTTTAATTTTTATCTTGAGGCTAGGAAACTTCAAGTGAAGAATCACTTTGATCAAAGTGGCCCATGGCCAGTTCTGTGAAGCACTGTTTTGATTGATGACTGATGGGGAGGAGCCTAGCCCACTATGGGAGGCACCACCCTTACGCAGCCAGGCCTGGGCTGTATAGAAAAGCTCTCCACCAGCCGAGAATTTGTCAGAGTGCAAGCCAGTGAGCAGCATTGCCCCGGGGTTCCTGCTGCACCCCCCTGCCCTGAGTTTCTGCTTTGGTCTATGGTAGACTGTGATCTGGAAGTGTAAGCTTACAGAAGCCTTTTCTTCCCTTAATTGTTTTTGGTCAAAGTGGGGTTTTTTTTGTTGTTGTTGTTTTGTTTTGTTTTTGTTTTTTACTAGAGCAACACAAAAATAACTAGAATGCTATGGCCAAAAGAGAGGTCAAACTTATGCAAAACAAAAAACATAGCACCATAAAAATAAAGGTATTAAATAGAAGCCCTGACAATTATTTTATGCCACGTCCATAAAATATATTACACAGTAAATATGTGATACAGAGCAAAAACTGGAGCTTAAAAGCTACAGAAGTCGGGGCTATGATGGTATTGTTTAAATGATAGAATGAATTTTTGCACATGAACACAGACCTTTCCCCCCCCTCCCCACATGTACTCTTAATTAAGATGTGCTACCATTTTGTGTAACCTAGCCTGATGTGAACAGAGACTCAGCAGTGGGCTGGGCTGGATGGGTGATCTTGGGGGACAATTTGGAATCAAACACACTCCGTGCTCTGTGTTTACACAACCCCGTGCCTGAGGTGGCATCACTTGGAGTTCAGTAATTGAAACTTAACTAAATATCAGGGCTACGAGACTCAAGCATCAGCCAAACATCCTCATTAATACAGGTAATTATATAATTAGGTTGTCTTAATATTTTTGTGATTCGGTAATTAACTGTATTTGAAAGATTAACCGCATCACAACATACCGAGAAAGCGGTACACTGTAGAACCGAAGAGACACAAGTCAGCAATATTAGGACTACCCCATGGAGCCAGAGTGGTCAGCAAGGCCAGCATCCCAGCTATGCAGGAGGCTGAAACAGGAAGGTTACAAGTTCAAGGCCAGCCTGGGCAATGTAGCTCAGTGACAGAGTCTTTGCCTCCCATATGTGGTAGCCTGGGTTCAATTGCCAGTACCGCAATTTAAAAACAGGGCTGTGTCATAGAAACTACTATATACATGCATTCCCCCTTCCCCCACTGGACAATAATTATTTTAAAAAGCCTTCCGGGATACAACTCATAGTAAAAAAAATATGATAATTGTATTTGGGGACGTTCTAACAACTTCACAGGCAAACCATGAAATTCCCAGAGAAAAGCTTTCAGACATAATCACTCCCAAGTCACATCACATATCATCATGTATGCCTGGATATCATATAATCTTTAAGTTTTAAATTGTTTTCCAGGACTCAAGGATTCATTTAATTTTTATATTTATTTATTTATTTATTTATTTAGTGTTTCCTGGGCCCTATAGTGACTTGGACACCTGTGTATAAAATGAAGGGTTAGTGGAGGGAGCATTTTCCTGAAGGAGCCACGCATGCCACGTACTGCCTTGCTTTCGCTCGTGCTCTCTCTCTCTCTCCTCTCTCTCTCTCTCTCTCTCTCTCTCTCTCTCTCACACACACACACACACACACACACACACACACATACACACACACACTTGTCCTGCACACACACACACACACACACACACACACACACACACACACACACACGTGCACACTTATCTGTGAGTACCCTACCTGTGCACTCTTCAGAGGCATGGCCGTTCTCGATGTTGAGACTTTGCCTTCTTCAGGATCAGCGTAGGGCAGTGGATGCTCCGTGTGATGTGGCTGACACTAAGGGCATGTGGCTGCAGTACACTGGAGATGTAGCAGGGCTTGCTGCTTTTTTTTTTTAAATCCCAGCTATTATTTTTTTTTAATTGGATACTTGCTACTACCTTGTCTCAAGACTAGTTTATGGTATTTAAATATAGCTAAAGTATTAGACAGTAGCATTAGCATTTGAATAGCCAGGCAATTCCATGGAACAGAAGAGTCCCAAAATAGACACACACACGCACATGCACATGAGAGAGAGAGAGAGAGAGAGAGAGAGAGAGAGAGAGAGAGAGAGAGAGATTGAAAAAGATGTCAGTGCCAAGGTAAATCAAAAATGGAAGAGAGGGCCATTTCAACAAAGATATGAAAACAGCTTGGTGTCTGTGGGAAAGGAAAACCGAAAAATGGATTTTAGAGAGATATTGTGGCACTGCCATGGGTGTTATTTTGTGAAACTGATTAGTAAAAATTGAAAGTAGAAACATTGAATTAAAGAGGGGCTGCAGAGACGGCTCAACAGTCAAGAGCATTGGCTGCTCTTCTAGAGGACCCGGGTTCTAACCCCAGCACCCACATGGCGGCAGCTCACACCTGTCCGCAATTCCACTTCCAGGAGAACCAGCAGCTTCTCCTGACCTCTGTGTACACCAGGCACACAACGTGACTCCCATGCCTGTACGCAGGCGCAAATCAACACGCGAAAGATAAATGTTTAAAAGCTATGAGTTCCCAATAAGGGACAGACACGTTAATGGTGAAACTCAAACCGGGTTTCCTGAAATGCAGAGGTTGCCTTACACAGCGTGGGAACCGTGATAGAGGAACGCTGCCGCCCAGCATCAAAGGCTGCATGTGCTCTTTGGGTTTCCGTGAGTACCAGGCATCATCCTTGCATGCAAGTGGTGCTTGGCTACACTGTTATGTCCAAACACCTGGCAGAGACAAATTTGGAAGGGGGAGGGTCTATGGAGCAGGGGTGAGTCCGCCGCCAAGCTATGGACGAACACATCTGACCACCACTGCAGCCAGGAAGTAGAGAAAATGAATTCAGGAATGGGCCAAGGCACGTTGCAGCCCCCATGACATACCTGTGACCTCCAACATGGCCTCACCTTCCGTAATTCTGTTACCTCTGAAGAGTCAATTCAAAATTTGAAACCACTGATAAATTAAACTATTTATTAGCTGGGAATATGCTCACAGTCTACGTCTCCCCCTCAACACACCCAGAATTGCTCCTCGCTAATCTTACAGGCATCTCGGAGTCCAGTCAATTGTATAATTCGGCCACCTCGGTGGCACCACGGTTACTCAATAGGACCAACTTCACTACACTGCACAGAGAGAGGCAGCCACTCTGCCGCACGCAGGGCAGCGCAGAGCCGGGCAGTGGGCGTGGTGGTCACGTGCACTTTTATTTAAGGCAACGTCTCCTTCCCATGACTCATTTTTTTATAAAGGAATTATTGACATATTTTAATTATGTATATGCCTAATGGGTGGGGTCTATGTACATGGGGTGTCAGCACCCTCGGAGTCCAGAAAGCGCAGCATCCCCTAGACCCTGCTTTGCAGGTGGCTGTAGGCTACATAACATGGCTCTGGGAGGCAGCCTTGGGTCCTTGACACGAGCAGCGCTTGTTCCTAACTACTGAGCCATCCCACTTGCTTTTAAGCAGACTATTTTTTTTAAAGGTCAGTTTTAGTTTTACAGAAAAAGAAGTATCAGCAGAAGATAATGAAAATTCCAGTATCCACCTCCATTACCCCCACAAGTACAGCCTCCTCCACTATCAGTAGTCTCACCAGGACAACGTGTTTCTCACACAGTGACGTATCACCCCCACCCAGTGAGCGTCGCTTACGTAATGGGCTTTCTGTTGTTGGCATGTGCTCTTGTTGGTTTAGACAGATGTATAGTGCCACTCGTTTCCTGTGATGGGCTTCTATAGAACAGCGTCGCCAAGCTAAGGGTTCCCCCCCCACCTGCTTGTCTGTCTCCCCGACGGCTTTATGAAATGCTATCTCTGTAGTTCTACATAGCTGAAATCGTGCTGCAAGTAGCCACATCTTAGTGTTGTACATTTAGGTTTCTTTTTTTACGGCCTGGTGATTCATCTCATTTTCGGCTTGAATAATGGCCCGTTGTCTGGTTGCCCGTCCACCTGCAGGAGGGCATCTTGATTGCCTTCGAGTTTTGGCAATTATGAACAAAGCTGCGACAAACATCTGTGTACAGTCTCTCTCTCTTTTTGAGAATATATAGGCTTTTCAGTTCCTTTGGGTAATTAGCAATGGATACGATTATATAGGTTTATATGGTCAGAGCCTCTTCAGTGTTGTAAGAAAACAACCACCTGTCTCTCCCAGCATGGCTATACCGTTCTGCATGCTGGCCAGCAATAGAGCCAGGTCTCCTTGCTCCAAGCATCATTTGGTGGTGGTGGGCTAGACTTTGGCTGTCCTCAGCAGTAGCATATTTTCTAATTGTGGAGCCCACAGCTCAGTGGGGCATAAGGAAAAATAATCAAGGGTACAATCCTATAAAAATGGGTGTGATGGCTTCAAAGAAAATGGCCGCCGCAGCCTCATAGAGAATGGCACTACTAGGAGGTGTGCCTTTGTCCGGGGCTGCTGAGAGCAGGTTTCGATGTCTCCCAAGCCAGGCCCAGGGTCTCACTGTCTCTTCCTGCTGTCCACGGATCCAGAGGTAGATAGAACTCTCTGCTCCTTCTCCAGCACCATGTCTGCCTGTGTGCCGCCATGCTCCCTGCCGTGATGAAAACGGACAAAACCTCTCAACTGTGCGCCAGCCCCATTGAAATGTTTTTCCCTTTATAAGGGTTGCTTTGGTCATGGTGTCTCTCCCACAGCAATAGAAACTCCTAGCTAAGACAGTGGGGCTATGGGTCTGGATAGAGAGTTCTCAAAAGAAGAAATGAAAACAGCTAAGAATTATCTTGAAAAGCGCGCTCAGCATCCTTATCAGTCATGGAAACGCAAATTAAAATTACGTTGAGATTTCCATCTTACCCCTGTTTTAATGACCAGGCTCAAGAAAATAGCTGACGTCAGATGTTGATGAGGGGGAAGGGAGCCTCATTCAGTGCTGGGGTTGGGGGGTGGGTGTTGCAAACTGGTGGGGCCACTCCGGAGAGCACTGCAGACTACTGGGTGGGTGGGTGGGGGGGAGCAAGCAGCCTTGGAAGGTTCTGTCTGAGGAGTATGGCAGCATCACCACTGTCATCTCAGCACTGGGGGGAACTGAGGCAGGAGGATCACCATTATTCTGACGCCAGCCTGGGCTATAGTGTAAAAATAAACGAAATAAACAAAATACACAAGCAGGGTGAGGTGGCACAGGCCTGTAATCACAGCGCTTGGGGAGGCAGAGGCAGGTGGATCGCTGTGAGTTCGAGGCCAGCCTGGTCTACAAATCGAGTCCAAGGACAGTCAGGGCTACACGGAGAAACCCTGTCAGGAATCTCCCCCCCCCCAAAAAAAAACCAATCCAAAACAGAAACCTAAGTCAAACAAACAAATACATAAGTCTCTCAACCAACCTGGAAGACCTGAATCAACACAGGCAAAGAATGCAAGCCTGCAACCTCAAGACTGTCTGTCTGTCTGTCTGTCTGTCTGTCTGTCTGTCTGTCTGTCTGTCTCTGCCTCCCTCCCTCCCTCTCTCTCTGCTTGCCTCCCTCCCTCCCTCCCCCCTCCCCTCTCCCTCCCTCCCTTTCCCTGTCCCCCTCCCCTTCCCTCCCTCTCTCTGCCTGCCTCCCTTCCTCCCTCCCTCTGCCCCTCCCTCCTCCCCCTCCCTCCCTTCCTCCCTCCCTCCCTTTGCCCCTCCCTCCTCCCCCTCCCTCCCTTCCCCCTCCTCCTCCTCCTTCTCTCTCTCTCTCTCTCTCTCCCCCCCCCCCCACCCACTATCTGGCTAACTGACTACAGCCATCCCATTTCATCATATGCCCTTCCACACTGCATACCACGCGCCCTCCCTTCCTCTGTGTGCTCATTGGTTGAGACCCGCCCTATCTGCTCTCTAAGCTGACACGAAGATGGCGCCCCCAATGATCCTTCCAGTAACCCAGCTCAAGGCGGCTGCTGGGACTCTCTAGCCGCCCAGCCATGTTTCCATTGCTGTGACTCTGGGTCACCCCCATAATCAGACTACGCACTGCTCAGGGCTGCAAGCACCGCCATCGCCCACCCCCTCACTTGTGTCTGTGATCTTCAGCTTCATCTCGGAGCTGCCTGCTGGATCCGTGATGAAGGCTGCTGGGGTTTCCGGGAGAGGCAGGGACCCACAAGTGGGAGGTGCCGGAAGAATGAATCCTTATTTTTCGATCCTACGGGAGTCTCTTTGTCAAGGACTCTTTGGACTATGAAAACAGGAACAATTATGGTGTAAATGGACTTTGAAAATAGCAATAATTAGGTAATTAAAGATGTGCTTCTGTTTCATTATGGTGTCCATAAAATTCCGCCATCGAAAAACAAACTATTTTAACATATTTTACTTAATATAATTCATGTAATTGTGATTTTTATGTTCCACCTAGTTATGCAATTAAGTAGTACATGACGATTTCTTACAATTAAACATTGCTAAAATCTGCTGCCAGTTCACAAAGCGGAGCCTGATATATTTAACAACTTCTTATGCCGAGCCGAACGTAGTCAGCATTGTATTCACTTAATTCCACTTTAATTAGTTGAATAATATTTTTAAATGTAAATTTAGGCCTAAGCAGAATGCCACAGTACTTAAGGCTGTTTGCTTCCGAATTATGTGTCTCTGACTTGTTGGTGCTTGTCAGGAAGGGAGAGCAGTCGTGGGCTTCCAGGACCTGGGAAATCCGTCCTCCACGGAGCGGCTTCCTTCATTGCTTTGACCCAGGTTCAAGTGTGAACCATCACAGCCTCCTGATGATTCCCGCTGAAGAATTCAAACCCCAGATGCTCACAGGATGTGTTCCAGCCTTTGCTAGTGGGTCCAGCTGCAGCTCCCTGGGGGTTGAGACACAGGGAAGGAGAGAGCCAGAGACCCCGATGTCCTGCAGACAGATGCTGCTTTGGAGAGAGGCATCTTGAGTGTATCCACAGCGGCCACTGGCCTGGGACTGGGCCGAGCCTTTGCCAGTCAGACCACGCATGCGCTAGACCTCCCTGCGGGCTCTTGACCTTGCCTACTGCCCTCCCCGCCAGGCTAGGGGTGAGTCGGGGTCCGTTGTTCATGTGAGGGAAGGAGCGGAGGCCCTTGGCATGCACAAGGAAAAACCGAGGCAAGAGAGGAGTGACCTCATTTCAAGAAGGGACCAGTGTGGTCTTTTTGAACATAATTAACTGCCAACATAGGACGAGCGGGTACTCCTCGAAGTTCCTTCCCACAGCGTTGCGTCTTTAGGCCACCCTCCATCCTCGTACCCACGGAGCTGCCTCAGTCTCCCCATGAACTTGTTTCCTGGCTCAGGACACTGCATCCTCTCAGGAACATCCCAGCCTCCTGCTCCGTGGTCTCTCCATCTGCTGAGGTAGGAATGGTCCCCAAGAGCTGTTGGGGACTCATGAATCCCACCTGGTTAAACTAGTTGACCAAAAACCATCTCTCCTCCTTGTCTTTAACTAGCCACATCCACTCTCAGGTTCAGCACCCATCCTGCTGTCCCCCACGACGCCCTCCTCAGGCTGCCTCAGACCCTCAGGAGTGACTGAGGTAAGGCACTGTGGAAGGCTCCACGGTCAGCCATAGTAACGATGCTTAACACTTGACTACAGGGCCCAGCTGAACACTTCCGGTCCTTAGAACATCCCTCGGCACATCAATACACACACGGTACTTCTGAGATTCCCCCTCTTAGGATGGGTTGTGACACTGTGTGACGTCACCTAGGATTGGAAGACCGGGGTTCAAACCCTATGGCTTCTACTGTACCTTGCTCCTCTAGGCAGAATGCCCACCAGGAGCCAGGGGCTAGTCACCCCCAGTTCCTTCTTTGAGTCCTGAGATAGGTTCATTTTCCTCTTTGCTCTTGTTGGTTCTGTCACTGGCCTTCCACGTTAGGCTCTATCTGGTGACTCTGCACTGGTGTTTTGTGTCAGCTTTCCACATGGTGTCACACAGGTCCATCCCTTTGGGTTGCTGGGCCCATTTGAACATCGTCAGGAACTTCATCAGTGGCCGTGGACTTGCCGTCCAGCGATCTGGGCAGGGGGTGTCTTAAAGTCCCTAGTCATATCCCCTGCATGAATTCCAAGTGGCCCCCGTGTTCAGGGAAGTCCTCCTTTCCCATCTCGGTCTCCTAAGCCTTAAGCTGTCTGTGAGTCTACCCCTCTGCCATCACACTGCGTCTTTTCTGCGACTGAATACAAGGCTCAGTGGAGGCAGTGGCAGTGGGTACGGCTTCATGCGGTAACAATTGTTGTCAGACACGGAGAGACCGCCTGGCTACGGAGCAGGGTCCAGCATGCACACGGCCAGGGCCTCTTACTGTAGTCTGCACGCTCACTGGGTCTCTGTAAAAACAAGCTGCAGCAGACACCATGGAGTGCGTGCAGAGTCCTCCAGGCCTGGCTCAGTGCTGACTGCTCTCACTCCTATGCCAACCCTGTCTTGAGGAGAGCCTCAGGTGTGTGCTGGGCATGAGTTGTCCGCTGGCAAGGCACACTATACAAGCCAAGGCAGCTGGGCTCTTCCCTGGGAAGCGAATGTTTCGAAGGCTCTGGCAAAGCCTGGAGCTGGCTCAACTCAGTGGGATATTAGGATAGATACACAAGCTCAGAGCCCTGGGGCTCCCTGACTCTCTTTCTCTATGACCCGTTGGTGAGCCTTCCTCTTAACCCCCCTTTTCTGCATCCTTATTGTTTTGCCCAGCATCGGATCTGTTGCCGGGAACCCAGATTATCCCCTATCCCCGCTATGGGAAGAATCTCACACACTCAGCTGTCTAGTGTGCACGGGGGAGTGTGGCATTCTCCGTGAGAGGCTTTGAACTTGCCTCCAAGAGTGACGGACGCTGAGGGGTACACAGAGAAGGTTCCGTGGCTTGGCTCGGTGTCGTGATTGCTTGCCCCGCGCTATTTGGTATGCCTGGACAGTCTGTTCAAATGTTTTTTGGGGACCGAACTGATTCTTCCCTTCGTTGTTGGGTGAGCATGAGTGAGCCAGGGCCAGGCGTGTGAAGCCTGGGATTTTGTACTTTTTTTTTCTTCTTCCTGGTTGGTCAGCTGGCTCTTCTCTGGGACCATGCAGAAACTGAGGTTTCTTAGGGTCTCAGTGGTGAATCAGGAGATGCGAATCAGGTGGCTTATCATTACAAACCTTCAATGTGATGTTAAGCAAGGTAAACCTCCTGCCTGAGTCTAGCCCTCTGTTCTGGTCAGCATAGGAACTGTTCAGAGGGCGTATCTAGGGCCCTCCTGTGTATGTCGGGTGTGTGCACGTATGTTCATATGTGTGCAGAGTCCAGAAGACAACCCTGAGTGTTACTCTGTATGCATCTTCTACCTTTTCAGAGATCGGGTCTCTCACTGGACTTGAAATCATCTAGAGAACCCCAGGGACCCACCTACTTTTGTCCCCCCAGGGCCGGGCTTTAAAACATGTGGCGCTGTGTGCAGCTTTCTAAGAGCGTCCCGGGTATCAGGTAGGTACTGATCTCAGATCCCACCATTATGACTGAGCAACCCTTTCTCCCACTCCCACCTCTCTCTGTGTGAGTGTGTATATGCATGCATGCCTGTATGTGTATGTGTGCGTGTGTTTGTGTGTGTGTGTGTGTGTGCATACTTGTGTGTCTGTCTATGTATTTTGCTGACCAGGGAGCCTATGGCTTTGTGCAAGCACTCTACCGTTCAACTAGAGCCCCAGAGCTAATAAGAATATTCAGAAAACATTCTCAAAGCTCCAGAGAAGTGAGGGGGGGGGGAAACATCTTTTCTTTTGAGATGTGGACTCTGAATGACATGAAAGGGTTAATCATTGCCGTTCTTTGCAACATAGATTTAAAAAAAAGTGTGTACTTTAATTTCTAATAAAAAAATCAAGCAGGTATGAATAGCAATAAAATTGCTCAAAAATTGTTCAAATTGAAGGGAAACAATTGAAAATGGATTTAGAAATATAATGTTTAGCTAAGCAAGCTATAATGTTCTGTTATTTTAATCAGCATTGTAAAGTAATTTAAATGATGCGGGAAGAGACTTTTATACTTTAATATATAATCACTTTCTTCAATGCATTCATCAAAAGGTATTTCGTGTTAATGATTCCATAGCTGCTGACAAGCACCAGCAATAATGGTCTCTTCCCTGCTCTGGGCTTCTGTTTGGAACTTTTCAGTTTGACTTTTTTTCCCCTATTCTTTCTTTCTAGTCTTAAAGGGAAATTCCTGCAATTTTGAAAGATTAGTGTTGGTAAATGCTTCAAAGATTTGAAAAACTTTCAGAGGGAAATTGTGATGGCGCATCTTCATCGGATGGATAGGTGGACTGACAGGTTGATGGGTAGGTAGTTAGATATATGGATGGATGGATGGATGGATGGATGGATGGATGGATGGGTGGATGGATGGATGGATGGATGGATGGATGGATGGATAGATGAGTGATGGGCGAGCGATTGGGTGGATGATAGATAGATAGGTGGACAGATGGGTGAGCAGGTAGTTGATGGATGGAGGGATGGATGGACGGACAGATGGACGGATGGACAGATGGATAGATAGAGGGACAGATGGATGGATGGATGGACAGACGGATGGACAGACGGATGGGTGAGTGAATAGAAAGATGGCAAAGTGGGTTGGTAGATGGAGAAACCTGTGGTTAGATGTTAGGCCAGTGGGTGGGTGATGGACTGATGGGTAGACATCTTCACTGTCAACTTGACTGAATTTGGAAACAGCTGGGAGTTTTGTGCCACACACTGGTTATGTTTATGACGGTGGTTTCAAAGATTAATTGGGGGTAGGAGATAACCTACCTTAAGTGTGGAACTGGGGGCCAAGATGAGAAATAAGAGAGCAGAGGAGAAAGCTAGCAGAGTGACGTCACCCCTCTCTGTACCTTGTTCCCCAGGAAGTGAGGAGCAGTCTCCAAAGCAAGGGCCTCTGCAAGGAGTCTCTGCCCAAGCACACAGAGCAAGCGGCACTCAACTAAGCCCTCTGAAACCGCGAGCCCCACTTCAGTTGCTGATGTCAGGTGTTCAGTCACAGGGAAAAGAAACCAACACAGACATCCAGGGCACTTCGCAATCTGCTTTGAACACCACAGTGCTGTCACAGAACAGATGTCATGTGAATGACTCCTGCTTCCCCCGCCCGGAAATCCACAGAAGATGAGATGGGTGTCTCTGGGATCATCCTCATTCTGCGGCCATTTTCATCCGTGCTCCATCGATGCTTACTGAAACTTTATAAACGGTGCACAGATAGAGAGCAAAGCAATACCCCTCCTTGTTTCTGAGCTGCCGTGAAGCATTACCAAGTGGCTGTTTCAGAAGTGTTTTCTTTTTCTTTCTTCAAACCTAGAGGCTGCCCTGTCCCAGAATGCTGTTCCTAACTAAGGTCTCTGCCGTGTCCTCATATGGAAGGAATGTAGGAAAATCAAAGACGTGGTGTGCTTGACAGAATGGTAGTGATGGAGCCTCAAGGTTGCAAAGCCCTGGCTTACCCTTGCTAGACTTTCTCAACCCTGTAAACAGAGCATGCTGCTACTACCTCTGTGCTCTACTTCTGCTTGTGTTAGTATCCGTGTGATGCGTAAAATCCATCAAGTCATCTGTTCATCCATCCACTTATTTTCCTATCTATCCAACTATATGACACCCATCCATCCGACCACCTGTCTATCCATTGTTCTATCTACCCATCTATCAGTTCATTCAAGACACCTGTTTATACTCCCATCCATCAATTCATCTGCCCACTAACTTACCCATATACCCATCAAACTATATGCCAACTATTTATCCATCCACCATCCATCCATCCATCATCCATCATCCACCATCCATCCATCCATCCACCCATCATCCATCCATCATCCACCCATCATCCATCAATCCATCCATCTATCCATCCACCATCCATCCATCCATCCATCCACCCATCATCCATCACCCACCCATCATCCACCCATCATCCACCCATCATCCATCCATCCATCCATCCATCCATCCATCCATTATCCACCCATCATCCATCCATCCATCCATCCATCCATCCATCCATTATCCACCCATCATTCATCAATCCATCCATCCATCCACGCATCATCCATCCATCCATCCATCCATCCATTATCCACCCATCAACCCACCTGTTACCCCATCCATGCATCCATCTTGTCAGTTTTGCCAAGTTAAGGACAAGACACAGTCCTTGATGACTCTTTAAAGGCCCCTGGACACAATTTCCATGCCCCTGCATCTTCAAGCTCATGTACCAGAAGAGTATTTGGAGAGGACAAAATGCATCCTGGGTCTGTTTCTTTGTGATCAGGAACCAAAGAGAAGCTGGTGGTCTGTGGAAGTGGGGAGGATGGGGCTCTCTTTCCAGCCTTGCTTTGCCCGCGATGGAGGGGCTGGTTGTTTCCCTTTGCTTCTCTTTGAGTGTGGCAATGACATACTGAAGCCAACAGCGTCTTCCAGCTCGGCCCCATAGCTACTTGTAAGTGAAGCAGGCTCAGCCCAGGACCCAGTGTGTGGCCAAAAAGGAATGGACACTTCAAGGTCTGACTTGCCATGAAAAGACTTTGCTGAGGCCCCATCCTGTATTCCAGGGGACTGTGTCCTTCAGCGTGTCAGTGTCCTTCAGAAGACAGGAGAGGCACCGAGGAATGGCATGGGGGCAACTTGGAGCCAGTTCAGAGACACAGCCATCTATGTGCAGGACAGGGTAAAAAAAAAAAGGGGGGAGCAGGGAGAGGAACTCCCATGCAGGCTTAGAGTCCCTAAGATGCTCTGAGTCCAGGCTTTCATGCACGTAAGCGATCACTCATAGCAATCCGGGCATCATGGGCTTATTGTGAGAGTTACAGAGGGAACAAGTGTGAGGCATTTAGCCCAAAGAGTGGTGAATAGTGGCTGCTATTCATTGCGAAAGGGCAATTGTGTCAAGCAACAATGAGGACGGAGTGCTCAGGAAAAAGCCTCTCGGCTGCCCACCTCCCAGACCTCAGCAGGCAGCAGCTGCAGAGTCTAAGAGGATGGCAGCCTCTGGGATCAAGGAGGCTCCAAACTCCACTCTCAGGGCATCCCCACTCAAGGCTGCATCAGGACCAGAACCCAAAACGCCAGGCTCTTCCAAAGCAAGGCCACATTAGCTTTGACTTCTGGACGCACAGTGTTCTTTGGTGAGGGAGGGCTACGGTCTCACCCTGGACCAGATTGTGGTGCCAGAGACAGAAGCTACAGAGCATCTTGTGGAGCCCAGCATCTCGTGGTGTTCTGTCCCTGTGGCCTTCTGTAGGGATGCACCAAGACAGAGGCACAGGCAATGCACACGCTGGTCAAAGTGCTCATTGAGATAATGTGGTCCTAAATGGCAGGTTGCATCACTGAAATGTTCATATTTCCCATGATGCCTTCCTCCATATTAAAGCGAAGAAGCCTGGTCACAGCTTACCCCTGTGGGATACGTACAGAGAGCCATGTGGGAGCGGAGTCTGTCAGCACAGCGATGGAGTTACCATTTGGACTTTACACAGTTTGAACCGCACTGTACCTCACACCCCACCCCGAGAGCAGTAGGAATGGAGGGAGAAGAGGAAGGGGGCAGAGCAGGAACTCTGTGGAAGACAGCCAGAAGAGAAGGAAAGGAGGAAGTGGGGAAGGAGACTTCTGCTGAGGAAAGAAGAGAGGAGAAAACAGCCAGGGGAGAGGAGAGGGGAAAAAGAGGGATGGAGGAAGGAAAGAAAGATAGAAGGGAAAGAGTAAGGAAAAAGAGATGGAGAAAGAAAGAGGGATGGTGAAAGGGGATGGAGAAAAGATAGAAAGGTTGGAGGAAGGGAGGGAGGAAGGGAGGGAGGAAGGAAGGGAGGGAGGAAAGGAGGGAGGGGGAGAGACACACAAATTCCAAAGGCTCTTCTCTCCTGGTAGTTTCCATGGTGAGCGTCTTACGTCTTACATCATCTCCCTAGTTGCTCCATTCTTATTGGGTGTTCTTTTTTGTCTCCTTTTTTTTCCTCCTCACATTTTTCTTTTACACTGAGATACCTTCAAGTCAGACACTCTTTTTACCCATCGTGCTGAGTCCGTGGCCACGCCCACCTTCCGTTCTCTTAGCACCCTGGTCCTCAACCTAACTAACGCTGCGATCTTTTAACACAGTTCCTCATGTGCTGGTGACCCACCCACCCCCACCGACCATAAATTATATGTTTTTCTACTTCATAACTGTTATTTTTCCACTGCTGTGAATTGTAACATAAATGTCGGGTATGCAGGGTACCTGCGAGTCGTTCCACTCGGAGAGGGGTCGCAGCCAACACCTTGAGAGCCGCTGTCAGGATTTCTGTCTCACACTTCTGCACACTTCCTGCCTCCTTCTTGTTCTGCTGACTTGTTCATGATGACTGTCCACTCTCTTTCTTAGCCCAGCCCTGGTCCCTAGAATGTCACACACGCTGATTTCTACCGTAGTGTATTTCTTGTTTGGATGAGTCTGTTTCTCGGGTCTTAGAGGCAGAGGCTCGCTCTCTCTCTCTCTCTCTCTCTCTCTCTCTCTCTCTCTCTCTCTCTCTGACCTCTGTTCTCCTCCAGACCCCCAAGCATCGTTTCTGCAGCCTGTCTACTTTTCACTTGTCTTTCGGATGGAGTCTCGCAGGGTTGTTGGATGTCTGTTTCCCCCGGGCTAGGCATGGTCGTTGTTTTTAATCAGGACATCTGTGATCCCATGGAAGAGACGCTCAGGAGAGGCCAGGCCTACGGAACACATCCTCACAGAGGGCAGGGGAAACACTCTCGACACTCACATGGCTCACCTCTCCCCAGCTCAGAAGAGTAGTGAGCAGTGACCTGTGAGGATGCTCTTTGGTAGTATGTCTGGTGCCCATAAGTGAGTTACAACTGTACAGACGTGACTCTTGAGTGGTGCAGCTATCAAGATGTTGCTCAGGGGACTTCCGGGCAATATGGCTGCCTTTCAGTCCTCCGTGCCTTTCTTAGACACTACAGTGAGCTTCTAGGTTCTCTGAGCAGGGCGTGGGCCTAATCCTTTCTTTCTTCTTTTGTTGCCTTCCTGTCCGAGGTGAATAAATGTTTCTTTATAAGAGAAAATCCGGCAATCCGCGTGTGATGGTTGGTTGGTTTTGGTCAGCTTGACATGGACTAGAGACACCTGGGAGGAAGGGAGGAATTACCTCCATCAGACCGACCCGTGGGCTTGACCACTGACTGACGTGAGAATGTCCAGCCCACTGTGAGTGGTACCGCATTTAAGCAAGAAGTCCTAAGTAAGCAGCCCAGAAAGCCAGGCGAAGCTGGCCAGTAAGCACAGTTCCTCCACCGTTGCTGCCTACGCAGGTCCCTGCCCTGACTTCCCTCAGAGGTGGAGAGTGACCTGAAAGCTGTGAGGTGAAGTAAACCCTCACCGCCCTGCGTAGCTGTTGACCAGTGCTTCGTCACAGCAACTGAAAAGCAAACCAGGGCACCACATCCTCTGGAATCTCTACTTGGTCCACATTATTTATTCCAGCTATTGTAACCCTACCAAGGTCTTGCAAAGTTATAAACGTGGATATCTTCCTGTTCAGCCCCAAATTCTAGAGGACTTCTTTTTTCAAGCATCTTGGGCCCCTTTACTGTGTGTTCCCCCATCTTTAACATCCTGTCTGTTGCGTTCCTTCTGTTTCAGACTTTATCCCACCTTTGAGGTCCAGAGAATGAGGAAAGTGTAACTATATGTTATTACAAGGAAAACATTTGAAATTATAAAGAGGCAGTTTAAAAAGTATAAGGATGGGAAAAGAAGTACCATGCTGCCAGTAAGCATTAAAAAAAAAAGCTCTGCTTTATCAGATGTGTAAATTCTAAGCAAAGGGCACCAGCTTTAAAAGGTCATTTTATGACGACACAATGGTCACTCAGGAGGAAAGATAGGGAATAATAAAAGTATATGGGTGTGATAAAGAAGTTCATAGATGCAAAGGGAAAACTTACAACCAGAAGGAGAAGTAGAAAATTCTAGAATCGGGGTAGGAGAGTTGGGCATCTTGCTTTCAGTAATGGAGAGAGAAGCTAGGCACCAGGGAGTGACTTGAATCACGTGGTCAGTCAGCCAGTGTGGCATAGCGGGTGTTCATAAAGTTTGACCCTGAACTGTTCTGCAATATGCAACATCTTTTCAGGGCACATGGAAGATTCTAGCATAGGACTTACCCTAGAGCATAAAAAGACATTCATGAACTTTGAAAACTTAAGGCTACAGAATATGGAGATGCCTGTAATTCTTTACAAGTATTTATGGATTAAGAATTGAACAGGTAGAAAAGTGAAAATAATATTACAGTTTGTTGGACATGGGTGAATTTAGAAAGGTTACTAGAAACGAAGTTACGTCTGAAAGCCGCTTGTCTATGTTAGAGGGAAGTGAATGAAAAACAAAAATTAAAAACAATATACTGAAAATATAACAAACAACCCATGGGAATTAAAGGAGATCTAAGCCAAGGAAAAGGAATACTATGTTCATGGATTGGCAATGCACTGTTGCCTTGGTGTTTTATTTCCCTATATTGGCTCAATGCTATCCAAAACAGAGTCCCAGAAGACTGTTTTCTGATTGATAAGCACATTGTTAAGTGTAAAATCAAAGAGCTTAGAACCAAAGCAATATTAAATAAGAACACTTATCATGTCCCATTTTAAGACTGTCTCCAAAACTGTAGCAGTCAAAAATGTGTGTGTGTGTGTGCGCGCGCGCGTGCGTGCGTGCGTGCGTGTGTGTGTGTGTGTGTGTGTGTGTGTGTGTGTGTGGTGTGTATATGGTTTAAAAGCACTGGCTACTTTTCCAGAGGACACAGCCTTGATTCCTAGCACCTACATGGTGGCTCATAGCCATCTGTAACTGCGGCTCCGGGGAATCTGATGCCTACTTTGACCTCGTTGAGCATATACCTCCACAGATACTCACTCACATACATAAGTCAAAAGGCAGACAGATATTTTTTTTTAAAGTTGTGTCACCTCATAAGCTATCTGACACCACTCGCATACATTAATTTGTGTCATGTTATACATTTAATTAGAAAAGCTTGAATTGTAGAAATATTATAAATGAACAAAAGAGAACCTACCTTTGCCTGTAAGGTAGTTAAACAGGTCTTAGATATGGCATAAAAAAGGAAACTGGAGGCTAGAAAGGTGCCTCAACAGTGACGAGCATGCACGGTTTTCCAGGGGACTTGGGTTTGGCTTTTAGCATTCACCTCAGGCAGGTGATAATTATTTGAAATTTCAACTCCAGGGGATCCAATTCCTATGTCCTCGGTGCGTATTGTACTCACATGCATGTGTCCACATGGAGACACAAATACCTACGATTAAAAGCAGTCAAAATAAATATTAGAAAATACAAACTGTAACAGACTGACGGCTTGACCCAAGTTCCTTTCTCTTGGCAAAATTAAATGCTTAACATGGAGCTGGTGCAATGGAGTATTTACTCAGCAACACAAAAGATGAAGTGTTTATGCACACATCAGGCTGCACGAATCTTAGAGCTGCAATTCCACTTACCTGTGTTCCTGTGATAAAGCTGCCGTGACGTCGCCGTCCTGGTTTTGATGAAGACGGCCAGATTTCGTCCTCGTCATGGCTGGATATAATTCCCGGTGTCCTTCATGTATCCATTGACGGATACGGAGTCTGGTTCTGAGCCGTGGATGCTGTGAATTAATTGCGCAGCGAGCAAAGGAAGATCAAGAGGAAAGAGCCAGAGCCGGACGAAAGCTCCAAAGTGCAAGTATCACTGGGAAGTTTGCTGTGAGTTAAGACACAGTAACACGGAGGGTTAAGAACAGACTTAACCTGCTCAGATTGTGCTGCGAAGCCTTGTATTAGAAGAGAGTCTCAATTGTTTATTTGTGTGATAGCCTGGTTAAGAAACAAGCTAAGAGGAACAAATACTGTTTTATAAAAATGATTTCAGCGAAAGAAGGTAGAGAGTTCAGTCTAGATTGTGCGAAAAGGAAAGAGGTCTGAATGCCTGCGCCCATGAAGAAGTGATCCATGGTCCTGCGTACCAGGAGGGTAGGAAGGAAAGCCACATCTGGGGACTGGAAGTGAATGGTAGAGATGGCTCACATTGCTGGGCGAACGTAAATAGATGCAACCATTTTGGAAAACAAGTTGGCAACTTGGGCTAGAAGGGACCACACATCTTCCCCCTCGTGCTGGCAAGTCTGCTCAGGAGAAACTGAAACGCAAACCTTGGAAGGACTTGTGTATAAATGGCCATAGCCACTTTATCAATTATTGAGAAATCTAGACAAAGCTAAGCTGGGCTTTGATGGCCGGTGTCTACAGTTCGGGGATCAGGCACGTAGAGAAAAACGGATTGGAAGTTCGAGGCCAGGCTGGGCTACATAATGAGAGTCAAAAATCCAAAACACTAAACAAATGTGTGGGCTCCTCTAGAAACCAGGAGTGACGGAGTGGGGCCACTGCTTAGCGGTAGAGCACTTGCCTAAAATTTAGCAGTGTGAAACTGGGGGTGTGCCCCAGTGGCAGAGCACACTGGTCTAGTGAGTGTGCTGCTGCCCTGGGTTTGATTCCTAGCACTGAAAAACAAACAAACAAATAAACAAAAAATAACAAAAAACACCAAACGCCTAATGGATACGAATTGTAATAAATACACACAACCTAATGTAATTAATATTTTTTAAAATGTAAATGGGTTTATTCTGGGCCATGGTCTCATTATAAAACCCACGTTAGCCTTGACCTAACTGCATAGGCCAAGCTGACCTTCGACTCTGGAACCCCTCGCCTCAGCCTCTTGAGTGCTGTGGTACCTCTGCGTTTCATCCAGGGCCTGGAGAACGAACTTGACCTCATGTCAGAAGAGCACAGTTTGAGGCTCCCCATAGGGGTAATAAACACAGGGCGTCTCTGTGAGCAGCCTTCCTCAGCTGAAAAACTGAAAAACGTCATTAAAAAACTCCAGAATGTGTGTTTTACCTTCCGCTCACCTGACCTTTTGGTTACTTTGGGATTTCCTGTTGTTTTTGTTTGTTTGTTTGTTTTCTTTTCTTTTGGTTTTTGGTTTTTGTTTTTGACCCTTGGATGGTCCTTGTGGACGCACAGGTCGGCTTCATTAGGGGACTGTGATAAACAGGGGTGGCACAGCCGTCTTCACCCACCACAGTTGCTCCATCTCAAATGCCTCTAAAGGGAGCTGGAAATCAGCAGAGCTCTTTGCTACTCCCCTCCTTACTCCCTCCACCCCCTGGGTTTTGAGGGAAAGATGCAGTTTAATTAGCAAAATAGAAGAACTTTCTCCACATCATCCACACAGGTAAAAAATAAAAAAACCATATGCTTTGGCTGAAGGTTGGGGCTACTCAGGAGAGGGAGGAGGAGAGGGAGGGGGAGGGGGAAAGGGGGGAGGGGGATGAGGTGCAGGAGGAAGGGGAAGGGGAGGAGGATGGGGGAGGGAAGGAGAGAGGGAGGAGGGGGAGGAGGAGGGGTGGGAGGGGGAGGGGCAGGAGAAGGGGGAGGGGAGGGGGGAGGAGGGGGAGGGGAGGGGGAGGAGGGGGAGGAGCCTGGAATCTCAGGATTGGAGAACAAGCCTCTGGGGTTTCAACAAGGCTGCCTCAGCTGAACAGTCTTCATTAGCTCCCAGAAATACTCAGTGTATACGCGTGTGCACACAGTCACACAGGCATGTGCGCACATTACACACGTGCACACACTGAATACATAAACCCAACTTTTAGGTCAAAGGATGTCATGTTGTGTGTTGTGTTGTGTCTTTTTCTACTCTGCCTTGCCGTTTTCACTGCCCGCAGAGCTAAGATTTTAATAAAATCTCCGAGTCTTCTAACCATTTGTTTTTAAAAAGGAATCAATCGATCGAAGGAAGGTAGAAACAATAAGCAGATACATGATGGTTGGTTGTTTTTTGTTTTGTTTTGGTTTTGGTTTTGGTTTTTTTTTTTTTTTTTTGTCTCTCAGCTTTAACTCCAGCCACGGCTACCCTTTTCCATATTTTATGACTATATACACAGAGCTAATTTTGAACCTGCCCTTTACGACTGTGTCACCGTCATAGCGTCATGTTCTGAAGGCGTAATTAAAGATTTACCTAGATTTATGAGAGTTTATTATCATTGATAGGGTTAAGGAATGCCAGGGAGACACATTGTGGGAAGATTTTAGTCAGCAGTTTTGGGAGCAGTGAGAGTCCTGGTATTACTTTAGTGCTGATGGGGAAAAAAATGGCTGTTCAGGACAAATATATGGCTCTTCATTAGGAGGGAGCGCTGAAAGGCACTGCCGTCAAGCCCTCCCTGCCTTCCTGTTTCTCCCTGCTGGGAGCAGGAAGCAGGAAGGGCCACACGAGGGGTTTCCTCCAGGGACTGAGATGGCCAGTTACTCAGTAGGCTTGGCGACCTCTTAGGCTCTCTTCAGGAAGAGAGTTGGTCAACATGCCTTCAAAGAGCAGGCAGAGACTGTCCCTGGACTCGACCTCAGCCTTCTGGAGAGCAGGAGTTGGCTCTGCCCGGTCATCACCCACAGACTCAGCAAGGAAAGCCCCCAGCACACCTTGGTGCCCGCTGCAGCCCCCACATGGCGGTCCAGCCTTCGAGCCAGGTGATTCTGTGGGGCTCAAAGGTCCCAAGCTACAGTCAGAACAAGATAAGCCTCGACACTGCTGCTTCTCAACTGTTTCTTGCAAAGCACATGAGCAGCCTGGGGCCCAGGGCTCGGCACCGTCTTCTTAGGCCGGGTGAGGGAACGGCATGTGTGGATTAGCTGTCATTACGGCAGCGGATTCTGTTGTGAGCTGTAGTGGGGATTCTCGTCCGGCCAGTGGCCCCTTCCAGGCAGCACGTCCGTCTGAGCTTCCACCTGGATTAATCAGGGTTTTCGAGAGTCAGTAAGAAGAGAAAGACAATGAGGGTTGTAATAGATGGATAGGAAGACAAAGAAATTAAAATGACAGGTAGGTAGATGGATGATAGACAGACAGACAGACAGACAGACAGATAGACAAAAAAGATGATATGGATACATAGATGTGTGTACAGATAATATGAGATAGACATATGTATATATATATGAAATAGATACTGGACAGATAAGCAGATAGATGAGAGATAAATAGATCAAATGATTGACAGATGATAGATACATAAAATAATAACATGATGATAGAGTACTGATCAAATAAATAGATGATGCACGCAGAGATAACAGATAGATAATAGACAGGTAATAGAACAGAAACATTGAAGCAAAATAGACGGTAGGTAGAAAGTAAATATACAGATAAGCGGTAAGCAGTAAGTGATAGAAGACAGAGGTAGAGATGTACACAGAGCAAATGATAAAAGAGGTAATAGATGAACAGGCAAATGATAACTACGTGATAGACACAGAAGGTAGAATGACTGAGAAAAGATAGGTGAATAATATATACATACACAAACAAATGATAAAAACAGAATAGACCGACGATATATTCACAGGTGGATGTTAAACAAGTGATAGATAAATAGGTGACATAGATGACAGATAGGTGACACCTGATTAGATGATAGATAAATGAATACATTAATGATAGATGATTAGATGATAGTTAGTAGAGAGATGATTTGGCGATACATGGAGAGACAGACAGACAGAGAGACAGATAGACAGACAGACTTAAGGAGCCAGCTTCTCAGATTGTGGAGGCTGCCGAGTTCAAAATCCCCAGGGCAGGCACACAGGCTGGAGGCTCAAGGAAGAGCTTCTGGAAGATTCCTTGGGGAAATCTGTGCCCTCCTTGAGGTCTTCAGCAGAGTGGATGAGGCTAACTAACTCGTGTTCTGTGGGTCTCTCCTCCACCCTGGGTCTACTGACCGAAGCGCCACTCTCATCCAAAACAGCGCCTCCTTGGCAGCAGCCAGATGTCTTTAAACAAACTCCTGCGCCCCACAGATTCCTCCTCAACCCCCCAAGGAGGAAATACCACTTTTACAGCTGTGAGTTTACCCGACTCCCTCCCTGTGAATTAGATTCTTATTGTGGGACTCGGATGGATACCATCGAAGTCTGACTTCTCTGGCTAAGCTGTTTTGTGCTCGGTCCGTGAAGGCGGACTCTGGTTTCTCAGTGGAGGCTCTCACTCCACCTGATCTGGTAATCCCAGATGTTGTAAGGAGTGTCACGTAGTCCTCGGGGAAGATCACAAGCCCAACCCTTCCCTCATGAGGGACTTGACTATCGAGCATAGGGAATTCTTGGAAGTACCCCACCCTAAGCTGAGGCGACCCTAGGCCCAGCAAATGACCTTTAATTGTACCTAGAAGCCATCCCCTCACACATAGGACAAGTAAGTACTGTTTTCTCCTGCTTGTGATGGCCCCCCCAAGCTCCTGTGCTATTATATGCAAATGAGCTACTGTACCCCTGTATGGAGATGAAATATCCTGGCACCCTCAGACCCAGGGAATCAGACACATTCACCTCAAAATACCTCCCCACTGTCCCAGGCTTATAAATAAAGTCTGACTGGCTTGCAGGGGTGGGGGGGTGGGAGGGAGTGGGGGGAGTGGGGGTGGGGAGGGGATGGGGGGTGGGTGGGGGATGGAGGTGGGGGGAGTTGGGGAGATGGGGGGTGGGAGGGGGTGGGGGAGTGGGGGTGGGAGGGGGTGGGCGGTGGGGGGATTGGGGGATGGGGAGGTGGGGGGGAAGCTGGGCATGTGCACTCTTGCTTGCTATTCCTCCACCAAGACCATCTGAGACTCCACTCATTCTGAGAGGAAGAACCTCCACTGGAGGCCCTGTGGTCAGGCTGCAATGGTGGACCTGCCTTTGCAGCCTCTGGCGTCCTGCTCCGGCACTGCCAATAGCTCGGTGTTGACCTCCCGTTGAAACACCACTGGGCCTGAGCATCACCGGACCTGTCCGCCAGGGGCTTTCAGACACCCACCTGCTTCCACTGCTA
This sequence comes from Acomys minous, assembly GCF_964271855.1. Taxonomy (NCBI): domain Eukaryota; kingdom Metazoa; phylum Chordata; class Mammalia; order Rodentia; family Muridae; genus Acomys; species Acomys minous. The sequence continues at coordinate 2,892,224 of NC_140502.1, read as the reverse complement.
TGCTTGGCACAGAAGCTCACAGAAGGAGCTGTGATGCTTGGTCTCATCACTTCGGGCTTGCGGAACTCCTGGGTCACCACTGGCGTCTGGGACCTGCTTCTCATTCTAAAAAGAGCTAAGCCCCATGGGAAACTCATTTTCCACCTCGCTCAGAGATGCTGGGAACCTGACCTGGCACCCTGGGCCTTGGGCCTCACCATGAAGCATCCTAGCCGCCCCTGAGCGAGAACTGTTCTTCTCAGGAAGCGAGCAGCCTGGCTGGACCAGCCCGTGGGACGTGGGGTCCAGGACACCTGCTGGACAATGAAGGACATCTTATCATGTTTTATTTTAAAAAGCAATCAACCCACTATGTCCTTGGCTGTAGTTTAGGTTAGAACAATAAAGACTTCTGTCTGGGACTCGGGGCCACCGTGAAGGGAAAAGCATACAGCGATGTACCAGGGAGGCAGGCGAGGGTCTGCCATGGTACGAGAACGCGCATGTTCCTTTTGTTTTGAAGACAGCCAGTTGGCTTGGCTTCCCTCTGGGAGGGGGTGACTGACGCGGGTCTAGCAGGTCCTAAGATTTTTCCATCAGAGGCTGGCAGGCTCGTGTGCCCTGTAACACTACCTAGACATTGGCGAGGAGGAGGAGGCCTGGAGCAGCTGTGGCACCTCAGGGCAGCCTTCTGCTGAGTCAGCAGGACCTTAGCCATCCGGGGCCCCCTGGGAGCCTGTTCTCCCTGGAATGGGTGCCCTCTGGACCTGAATTTGGCACGTGCCCTGCACTCTGCATGCTGGCTGGCTACCTGGCATCAGCACAGAAGTGACTGTCTGAGAGTTTACCCTGCCTGAACTCCAGCCTGCTCCCAAGTCCTCTGGAAAAGGCACCTGAAGGCAGATGATTCTGGGCGGAGACTGACAGTATTCACCCTGCAGATAAGACCAACCTCTGTGCTGCACCTGGTGAGGGATTAAAAAAAAATTACTTTTTCTTTGGAGTCGGCAGCTTTTCTGGAATGAGAGCACAGCAAGGGCTGGGGACACGGGTGTCTGTGGCCGGGCTCCCCATCTTTGCGATGCCTAGGGCTCACCGTCAACTTGACTAGATCTATTAGGAGATGCATAGGTGTGATGTTATTGTACCCTGTGTGAAGATTCAAATGTGGATTTCTGTACCCCATCCCCACCCTCACCCTCACTTCCCCCCTCCCCCCCGTACGCACTTGCAGTCCTCGTTCTGAGAATCTCCTGTCTCAATGATGTGCAAGCATTGCTCCCCTATTCCTCCCTGATAGGTCACTAAAGGGAGAAGCCTACCAGCCAATGACTGAGCAGGAGAGGGAATAGGGACGGACTTCCTGCCAGCTAGGCGAGGAGTAGAGGAAGAAAGGAAGTGGGGATTGCAATCAGATACAGGGGGCACAGAAATCGGCATTTGAATATCTACACGGTGCGGTGCGCGATGACGTTACACCTACAGAGATGTGTGAGCACGTCTGTGAGGACAGTTCCCAACAAGCCTGACTGGAAACGGAAGACATAGCCTGCGTGTGGGTGGTGCCACCTCCTGGTCCGGGGTCTGAGCTGAGCGTAAAAGAGAACATGAGGTGAACGCCGGTATTGATGGCCCTCTGCTTCCTGACTGCGGCTGCCATGCTGCCTGCTGCCTCCTGCTCCCGTTCCCACGACCCCTCTCGTCCTTTGGGTCCCCTGTGAAGAGGGGTCCTCCACTGCAAAATCTCCTAATTTGGCCTGTGTGGGAGCATTTTCTTCATTGCCGATTGGTGTGGGAGGTCACAGACCACCGTGGGTGGCACCATCTCTAAGCTGGTTGGCCTGAGCTGTAAAACAAAAATTAAGTCTTGGAACAAGGCGGTAAGCAGTGTTCCTCCACAGTCTCTGCTTCCGTTCTGGCCTCCTGGAGTTCTTGCCCTGAATTCTCTCAGTGATTGATTGGGACCAGTCAGGCAATTAAACCCTCTCCTCCCCAAGTTGACTTGAGTCAATTTTTTAAGATCACAGCAACAGTGAAACAAACTGGGATGCCCACCATGATGGTGGACTGTACCCCCTCTTAAACTGTGAGCCAAAACTTTGCCCCTCAAGTGGATTTTGTCCCAGTGACTAGAATAGTCCATGAACACAGCCCCTTTCTGACTTCTCTTTGGAGTCCAGCAAATGGGTTACCTGCTTAAGAGTCTGCTAACTGGTCAGCTCCCAGCAAGAGGTGGCCATTTTTCACTTGATGAAATAGCTTCAAGAAGAAAAGAAAAAGCAAATCCACCTGTGACGGCTTGGCTAAGCCTCTCACAGGAGCGTCATGTGTGCTAAAGACTTGGTTCCCAGTGTGTGGTGCTTTGGGGGAGTGACAGAGACTTGCGAGGTAGGGCCTAAAGGGAGGAGGGTGGTTTATAGGGGTGTGCCTTGGCGGGCATGATGGGACTCTGGTCTTTTGCTCTTTCTCCTCTGTTTTTGTTTGTACAGACTGAGACATGCTACGTAGCCCAGGCTACCTCAAAATTGCAGTCAATTCCCCTCAGCTTCCCAAGTAGCTGCATTGTACGTGTATGTTGCCATACCTGGCTCTCTGGTCTCTTTTGACTTTTTTGCCACCATGAAGTGGGGAGCTTCTTCTTGCTCCAAATTTGATGCCCTGCCGTACCATGGCCTCATATGCAAATGTCTCAACTACACAATCTCTCAAGCTATGAATTGAAATTAAACCTTTCTTCTTTTTAAGTTTATTGAGCCAGGGACTTGTTATGGTAAGGGAAATTGTGCCGACACTCTACTGTGAAAGCTCCCTAGCCTGAGCCACACCTATAGGTACAGGTCTCTAATCCAAGGTCATTAGAAACCTGAGACTGGAGGATCCCGTGTTTGGAGGCAGCCCGAGCAATTTTTAGAGACTCAGTCTCAGAGTTGAAAGTGTGATTTCGAAAAGGGCTGTGGATGACGTAGGTCCACGGTTGAACATCACCTTGGATGCCCAAGGCCCAAGGTCCGTTATCCAGGACAGTCCGTGTGCTGCCACCCTGTCCTGGTCCTCTCTGTTCCGACCCTGCAGAACTGCAGGTCTGCCCGCATGACACACGTGCTGCCAGGTGCCCTTTGCTCCTGACCACACTCAGCTCGGTGTCTCCAACATGACATCTGGTTCCGTGGCTCTCAACTTTCCTAATGCTGTGATCCTTTAATACCATTCCTTAGGTTGTGGTGACCCACCCCCCCCCCCAACCATAAAATTATTTCATTGCTACTTTATAGCTGTAATCATGTTACTGTTATGAATCCTACTGTAAATATCTGATTTGCAGAATAGCCAGTGTGTGACCCCCTGGGGACCGAGAGCCACCGGTTGAGAATGGTTGTCTAGTTTCTTAGTGTTTCACTGGGTGCCAGCTCTCCACCCCCCCAACCTCAAATCAGTCTCTCTCTCTCCTTCCTCCTCCTCTCTCCCGTCCTCCCTCCTTCCTAATACCCACCCCATCTCTCTGACATAGTCACTGTAGAAAGATTTTAATGGCCAACTGCCAGCCCAAGAGGAAGTTCTCGCCTAGCTAGAGACCACAAGTGAGCGGATGGGGTGATATTACCGGGGCCTAAGGCACGCAACCCACCTTCCCCTCTTTGCTCATCGCCAAACCAACCTACCCGTTGTTTGGCCAGGGAAGAGGCCCAGTGCCAGGAAGAGCCGTCTAGGATTCTCCCTTGAAACTCTCTAAACGACACAGTCTTAGTCTCAAAACTGGCCACCATGACAGATAAAATGGACCAGACCAGACCTCTGTGCTGTCCTGTTTATTTATTTTCTTTTTTCCCTTTGATTTTTAAGAAAGGGTCTCACTAGGAAACCTTGCTGTGATCAGATTGCCCTCGAACGCACAGAGATCCGCCTGCCTCAGCCTCCCAAGTGCTGGGTTCAGAAACATGAGCCGCCACACCTGACTGCTGGTTTTGTTTTTGTTTTTGTTTTTGTTTTTTAAAGCTGGTAGATGGCTCTAAAGTTTACCTACCTGGGTAGGTTAAAACTTCAGTCACAAAATAAAGGCCCACATTTCTCATGATGTCACCCCTACCCCTGAAAAGAACTCTGCGGAAGACTAACTCAGGAATCTACATGATGCTCTGCCAGTGGGTTGTTTTGGACCCTGTGAGGACAGAGCAATTCACTGCCAAGTTGATGAAGTGGTGTCCCTTTGCTGGGTGGTATTATAATTTACCTTTATCACCTTACCAGCAGACTGGGGTAGGGTGTGCAGAATTACACTCTGCCCTCAATGTGAACCTCCCCACAGGGGGACGGCCAGATCACTGACAAGTCCAAGTGGGGAGAGAATGTCTTGACCATAGTTATCACCAAAGCCTCCTACTTTCTGGCATCTCTCACGTCAGAGAGAGGGAACATCACCAGCGGGCCAACATTGTGTTTTAGTAACATTTGAGGGTGTGTGTGGGGGGCGGGCAGGCGAAATTAACGTGAGTAGGAAAACAGGTTGGTGTTGCTCTGTGTTTTCGCTTCCTAACTAACACAACAGTTCCGAGGTGATCAGCAATTCTGCGTTGTGTTGGGCTGTGTGGAGACCCGGCACAGGCAGCTGTACTGCTTACTTTCGGAGTCAGGGCTTGGAAATTTCTGGAAACCAAATCGCTATGAAAAGCTTGGATGTTTTTCAGCCCATGTTTAGACGTGAGGAAATGTGCACCAGAGGAAAGAGAAATGTCACCATGCTACTGTGTTGGCCCTTCACCAACACGCACTAAATGTGTCTGATGAGGCAGGCTCTGAGAAGCGTAGGCTTGTGGCCTGCCCCTTGCTAGCTAGGACAGGGGCTTATTATCCATCAATCTGTCTGTCTCTCTGTTCATGTGTCCGTGAAGCCATTCGCCCAGGCATCCATATGTTCATCTGCCCTTCCACTTGCTCGTCCATCCATCCACCCATCCGTTCACCAGCCCATGTATCTATGCATACACCCATATGCCCATGTGTCTGTTCACTCATCCACTTATTTTTCCATGCACCCATTCAGCCATGCAGTCACTTGTCCATCCATCCATCTGTTCACAAGTCCATGTATTCATGTATGTATCCATGCATGTGTCATCCACCCACCCATCTATCCATCCATCATCCACCCATCTACCCATCCATCCACCATGCACCCATCTATCTGTCCATCATCTACCCATCTACCCATCCATCCATCATGCACCCATCTATCCGTCCATCATCCACACATCTACCCATCCATCCACCATGCACCCATCTATCTGTCCATCATCCACACATCTACCCATCCATCCACCATGCACCCATCTATCTGTCCATCATCCACCCACCCATCCATCTAGTTAGCAATCCTTGAGTGATCAGCACTGTGCCAGACAGACATTGCCACACCCTGTGATGTAACAACCATCAGAGGTCAACCCACCCACCTAAAAAAGCAGTCACAGGCTGATAGAAGAGACAGACATACTTGCAACAATGTCACAGGGAACAGGTGCTTTGCCACACTTTGCACTTTAGGAAATCCAAGATGTCGCAGCCAGTTCTGTATTTGATCCACATGTAGATCTCACAAATCTCAAAGAGTCTCTACTGATGCATCTTACAGAGTTGCTGTGGAGATTCAAGGCCTTTAGAACATGAAGTAGTCACTTAGGGGCTCAAGAAAAGATAACCATATTCACACTGCCATCATCATCACCATCATCACCATCACCATCATCACCATCATCACCACACCACCACCATCATCACCATCAGCATCACCAGCATCACCGTCATCACCACCACCATCACCATCATCACCACCACCATCATCATCATTACCATCATCAGCATCAGCATCAGCACCATCATCATCACCATCCCCACCATCCCCATCAGCACCATCAGCACCATCATCAGCACCATCATCAGCACCAACATTATCACCACCATCACTGTCATCACCATCCCCATCATCTCCATCATCCCCTAGCTACATTTATTCCCTTCCCCTTCACATGGATTCTCCTGTTATGAAGTTGGCATTAAAAGGAAATTGAGGCCGACATAGGGCTTAATTCTAGTCTAAAGGCTAGAGTCAACAGTTTGATTATAAAAGCCAATAAGGGAGGAATCAGGATGTGGATGCCTGGAGCAGGTACATGTTTGTCCTATCAACATTTCAGCATCACAGCTGCCTCTCCCTGCCCAGGCCTGTAAACTGACCCTGGGCTTGTTATAAGCACCACATGAGAATAATCTTGTCCTGCAGTCCTGAGTTATTACATAATGTTATTCTATCATCTATCTATCTATCTATCTATCTATCTATCTATAATCTATTTATCTACAAATATTCTTCTATTTTTTGAGACAGAGTTCCCCACTTTACCATGCACCCCACAGCCCAGGCCATTCGTATATTCACCCTTTCTCCCACATTCACTTCCTGAATACTCGACCTATGGAAGTTTGCCACGACACACAACTTACATAGGCAGAAAAAAGTCAATGTGTTAAAAAAAATAAAAAAAAAGGAGTCACCCCCCCCAAAGTTATATTTGTTCCTCGTCACCCAGAACCTGTGAATACTGTCTTACGTGACAATAAAAATAAGTTTTACATGCTACGGAAAAGCCAGTTCAGGGATATTGAGAGCAGTTTATCTTGGATTATCTGCATGAGCCCAAAACATTATTAGACACGTCTCTGTAAGGGTGAAACGAAGGGATAATAATCCCAAAGAAACGCAGCGACTGTGGCCATGTGAAAATGGAGCAGGGAGTAGTATGACACTGTATATCACTTCATGTTGTGTTACTGTAACAAAACGCCTGAGGCTGGATAGCACCATTTAAAAAAAATAAAGGTAGGTTAATCTTAGCTCCTAGCTCAGGAAAGCCAAGGTCCAATGTGTAGTGATGAAATTTTTTGCTGATAGATTCTGAAAGTAGCAGAGAGCATCACACAGCAAAAGACAGGGCATGCATAAATGTAGCTAAATTCTTTGGACTATCTTCCTGTAAGGTGTTCAGGAAGACTAGTATGCAATTAGTATTCAGTTTCAGGGCACTGCTTCCTTGATGCCTTTCTCACTCCTAAGCCTCTCACAAAGGATACCACCCCGAGCAACCAGTCAGCCACTTGGCACCTCTTTTGTAATGGGGAGTCTGGGCTCAGTGGCAACCATGTGCTCAGCTGCTCAGGCCTCCTTCCTACCCCCAGAATCCCAACACAGGAGCCCTCAGCACTTACGTCACTAGCAGGCCCAGAGCTTGCTGCAGATCTCAGCTGAAGAGACTGTAAGGAAGCCCTGGGAACTTGGGAGGGGCACAGGCTAAGCACTCCAGTGGGGGCGGGGCAAAAGAGTGGAGCTCTATTTAAAGTTAAATTTTGGATTCCCCAAACTCTGAGCACGTTCATTTCTTTTCCCTACCTTGGTTGGGTGTCCGTGGCATTTAGCAACCCCAGGAAAGAGCGCATAAATTGCCCCCACACCCCATCGCCCATGGAACAATCCAGCACTTGCTTGATCAGCCTATTGGAGCAGCATTGGGCTCACACAGGCAAATGCTGGGGGTGCACAGCCTTGCAATCCTCCCGTTAGAGGCTGGAAGGAGGTGGGGTGCGGGTCTTCATTCTCCGTATCATTTCAACACGGGGCCACGTTTTGACAACACAGAGTAGGCCAGTGGGTCCCTGAATCCCTGTGGGCTGCCATCCCTGGCTCATGGGCACATGTGAGATGTCTCTCCCTCCTGCCAGGACTGGAAACGGGGCCTGTCCCTACCCCAGGCATCTACACCGAGTCCACACTTCCTGCCTCACAATGTTGAAATCCCAGGACACTGCAATATTGGTGGGGGGATGAGTGAGGGGGATCTGAGCCTCTGTGGTTTGGTGAGGAGGCCTGATGCCACTCAGAGGAAGAGTAAGCAGTCTACCAAGATGGGACTTGATAGCCTATGGCCATATAGTGGGGGAGGAGGTCCCCCTGGGTCACAGACATAGGGGAGGGGAATAGGGTGAAAACGGGAGGGAGGGAGGAATGGGAGGATACAAGGGATGGGATAACAATTGAGTTATAATCTGAATAAATTAATTAAATTTTTAAAAAAAGTTATCCACAGGTTACCACACGGTGGAACTGGCTCAGGATGAATAAGCACGGACTCCAAGCATGAAACGCATTGCATATTTGGTACCATGGCTCTCCCAGAGCTGTAAACTAGACGCCAGGAGTACGCAGGGCATGATGGGAAGAGGCAGCCCGCGGAGAGGAAAGTAGAAGGTTTTCCTAGGCTGCAGGCCCAGGTCCTTCAGATGTGGGCCTGGATGCCCTGGCTCCAGGGCAGCCGGGAAAAGAGTGGAAAGGCCTCAATGAGCCCCTGGATGTCTAGCCGGACGGAATCTGTGATTGAGACCCTTGGTGCCTGTCAGGTGCTGAAAACTTCAGATTTGATCTGGCCCCTGTGGCCAGTCGTTTGCCAGGGTGGCTTGAAGCTGGCTCTGGGCTGCCTTGGGAGCTGTCTCTGTTAGTTAAGAAAACAGCCTGGGAGCACTGAGAGCTGTGGCAGCAACCAGCACAGCTCTAGGAGGGGCAGACCAGAAGGGAGGGCATCATGCGGGTTCTGGGAGCTGTGTGTGCCTCACCTTGCTGGGTCTTTCCCTGACTTCTCCTTGTATCTTGCTTATATCTCAGAAGAGGGTGCCAGAAGCTGCTGAGAGGTGGCGGGAAGGTTCTACGCCTTTGAGCCTGGGGAGGGGACAAATTAGCGGCCACATGTGCATGTGGGTGTGGCTTCTCTCCTCCTCCAAGGCTCAGTTTCCCAAGCTGCAAGATAAGTGTAATCAAATCTTCCCAGCAGCCCACGGTGGGTGGGTTATCTTTGGTCCTTGCAGACTCGAAGCTAAGGGTCTCACCCGATTTGGGGGGGGCCAAGACCACCTGTTGCTTTATTCACTTGTTTGTTCAGCCCAAGATTCATGAGCATTTGTGACGGCTCAACCACTGGGGGGCCTAGTCCCAGAAACCGGCATGACACAGCTTTTGCCCCACAGAGAGTGTATGTTCTTTGACGAGAACGTAGCTGCTGAGACGTGGTTGTGCGGGCGAGAGTTCGTGCTGGTGTGCCATAAGACCCGAGTTCTGTTCCCCAGGGTCCAGCCACATCTGGCTCTAAACTGCTTATGACTCCAGCTGCCGGGCATCTGACATTCTCTTCTGGCTTCCTTGGGCACAGCATACAGGCGTGTGGCGCTCACACACGTGCGACTGCACACAGACACACAGCGAAAATACATCTTTACAACAAACAAACCAGTCACTAGAGACCATTTGATGCCCCTCCCCGGCATCCCCCCCGCCCCCCGCCACCCCCAAAGCTGTGGCTTTGGAAGGTCCCATAAAGAGTAAAGCACACATGTTTCCATAACTAGATAGGTCCAAGAAGGACATATTATTCGTGAGAGTCTCATGTGGCACAGGGTACCACAGTCACATAAGGAAGTCCCAGGAGTGGCCAGGAACCCTTTGTCTAGACTGGAGCACGGGTCTGAGAGACTTCCTGGCCTGGTATTCGCCTTCCTCAGAGCAATGTAGGCTGACAGAGCGGTGGAGGCGGGGTGTGGTCTGACGGGTAGCAGGGTTGAATGTGAGCCCTTGGGCACTGCGTGAGGAGTTCTGCTTTGACCGGAAATGCACCCCAAAAGTACCTCCTCACAGCCCTAAACCCTAAGCCTGCGTGTCACAGGTCGCAGGTCGCAGGTGGCTTCACGCTGTCAAAGTCACCTCTCGTTACCAACACCTTCGGTTCTATCCCCTAGGAACACGGAGCAGAAGGGCTGTGTGCTTCCTGCTTTGCCCAAACCAAGTCATTTTTAGAAATGTTTAAATTGAGGCATAGCACGCCTACAGCGATCTGTCACGTGAAGTGCTCTGGTCCGTTGATCCGTTCTCGTGGTGACGGACGTTGGGATGGCTCCCAGATCGGGGCAATTATATGCGGTGCTGCTTGGTGGCATGTGCGCTTGCTTTTGCTGGGTTTATTTCTGAAGGGTGGAGGGCGTTCAGCGTAGACACTGTCAAATGCATTTGCAAACTGATGCCTCCAACCTCCCCCCCACTGTCACCAGCCACGGGCCAAGAGCTCCCGTGGTCCAGGGCCTCAGCCTGCACGCGGCACTCTGTTCTTGTCATTTTTCAAACGGTGCTGTCCTGTGGTCAGGGACTCAGTGGCACCTCCCTACTTATTAACTGGTCAAGATCAGGATGGAGACATTGCTCATTTGGCTCACTGAGGTGGCTTAGCATGCACTTTTGTTAAGTGTCTCTTTGCACCCTCTATTAACAACAACAACAACAAAAGAGTTTTTTTTTTGTTTTTTATTGATTTATTCTTGTTACATCTCAATGGTTATCCCATCCCTTGTATCCTCCCATTCTTCCCTCCCTCCCATTTTCCCCTTACTCCCCTCCCCTATGACTGTTCTTGAGGGGGATTACCTCCCCCTGTATATGCTCATAGGGTATCAATCTCTTCTTGGTAGCCTGCTGTCCTTCCTCTGAGTGCCACCAGGTCTCCCCATCCAGGGGACGTGGTCAAATATGAGGCACCTGAGTACATGAGAAAGTCAGACCCCACTCTCCACTCTACTGTGGAGAATGTCCTGTCCATTGGCTAGATCTGGGTAGGGGTTTAAGGTTTACCGCCTGTATTGTCCTTGGCTGGTGCCTTAGTTTGAGTGGGACCCCTGGGCCCAAATCTGCCTATCATAATGTTCTACTTGTAGGTTTCTAGGACCCTCTGGATCCTTCTACTTTGCTATTCTCCTATGCTTCTCTCATGTAGAGTCCCAATAGGATGTCCTCCCCTCTGTCCCAGTTTCCTGGTAAGTGAAAGCTTTCATGGGACATGCCCCTTGGGCTAGTATGCAGATATTATGTATATATGTGTGTCTAAGTGCGGGATCGTGCACTGCACGTGAGTGCAGGTGCCCAAAGAGGCCGAAGATGGCATCCCATCCCATGAGGAGCTTGAGTTAAAGGCTGGTGATGTGAGCTCCGTGACGTGGGTGCTGGGGACTGAACTTGGGTCCTCTGCCAGAGCAGTACCCACTTGGAACTGTTGAGCCATCTCTTCAGGCCCTACATCTTCTGTTTTTCATTGTAGCTTCTCACTGACTCCCGTGAGCTCCTCTCAGACTCCTTGTGCTAAAGTCTCCTTTAAGAGTGATACATTTTGCTGCTGCTGTTGACCGAAGTGGATGTCCCTTCCTCCCCTAGTTCACCTTCCTTGTCCCTACTCCTGCAGACACTTAGAATATTCCTAGTGGCAGGTGCAAGCAGGCCTCTCATGTACATATTTCCTAGGTTGGGTTACTGTCACCCTGGGCACTCACCTGCCCAGGAAGTGTGTCAACTTCCTGGAGAGCCAGCTCTTGTTACAGCCTGTAGCGACAGCTGAATGAATGGTGCGCTCAGCCCACACAGAACCTCCCCAGCAGCACCCCCTCATAGCTACCCCCTTTCCTGCTCTCCAACCGGACCCTCACTCATGTTTGAGAGGGCACAGATCGCCCGCATCTCTGCCCTCCAGATTCTCAGATGGGAGCTTCCCTGAGCGTGAGTGTGAGTGTGAGTGTTGACTAAGAGTGTAAGGACTCACTGCTCTAGTGTCTGGGGGAAACGAATGATGCCATCTATCTCCTGGCTGCTTCCAGTGTGGGGCCGGCAGGCGTCTGACTAGCCGCCTTGACCCGGAAGTACAGAGGGCAGATGTGTGTGTGTGTGTGTGTGTGTGTGTGTGTGTGTGTGTGTGTTGTTGCTCTCCAACGCGCCGTGCCCCCACCTCTCCCTCCTGCCTTTCTTCATCCTCCCAGGCACCCAGGCGCCTCTTTGGATGTGTTCTCTTTCTTGATGACCCTGTCAGAGAGGGACATGGTTCGTGCCTTCTGAGGGACCAACTCAACCTTGATCACACAGCTCAGCTTGTGTGACCTGCTTCTCAAAGGAGCACAAGGCAAAAGGAACCTCCGAGAGCAAAGGCTCTATCTAACTTCCTTGACCCTCTGTGACAATCAAGAAGAGGTGATTTTTTTTTAAGTCATGCACCACGGAGACATTTCCCTTACAGACAGCACCACCACAATCACCACCATCGCTGCTGCCACCACCACCACCATCACCACCACCGCCACCACCACCACCACCAACACCATCACCACCATCATCACCACCACCATCACCATCACCACCACCACCACCATCACCACCACCATCACCACCATCACCACCACCACCACCACCACCACCATCACCACCACCATCACCACCATCACCACCATCACCACCACCATCACCACCACCACCACCACCACCAACAACAACAACAACACCATCACCACCACCATCACCACCACCACCAACACCATCACCACCATCACCACCACCACCACCACCACCACCATCACCACCATCACCACCACCACCACCACCACCACCACCACATCACCACCACCACCATCACCACCACCACCACCATCACCACCATCACCACCACCACCACCACCACCACCACCACCACCACCACCACCAACAACAACAACACCATCACCACCACCATCACCACCACCATCACCACCACCACCAACACCATCACCACCATCACCACCACCATCACCACCACCACCACCACCACCACCACCATCACCACCACCACCACCATCACCACCACCACCACCACCATCACCACCACCACCACCACCACCACCAACAACAACAACAACAACACCATCACCACCACCACCACCACCACCACCACCATCACCACCACCACCACCACCACCATCACCACCACCACCACCACCCCCACCACCACCAACAACAACAACACCATCACCACCACCATCACCACCACCATCACCATCACCACCACCATCACCACCACCACCACCATCACCACCATCACCACCACCACCATCACCACCACCACCACCACCATCACCACCACCACCACACCACCATCACCACCACCGTGCATTAACAAGACACAAAACCTTATTTATATACCATGCCGATGATAAACAAAAGAATTCACGTCTGCAGTGGTGTTGGGGTTGACACTGTGTCAAACAGGGTCTGGCTCTCTTGGGGCCACCTGGGCAGTTGTGATGACCGGCGTTCCCTACCAGGGCCAGGTGAGACCACAAGCGCTACCTTGCATTCTTGCTGGTCCTCATATCCATACGGAAGCCCGGATGGGGACACACCACGCTTTGAGTTTTTGATTTGTTGCCTTGATCCATAGTGAGATGGGTCAGGCCAGGCTTGTCCTGTGTCCAGACTGAAAGCACAAGCCAGTCTGCATGCCGACATGTTGGGCTGTCAGAGATGGACTCTGTCTTCTCCCTTATATGTCCCCCCCATACCCCCTCCCACACAGTCCTTCTCAGCCACTTTCTCACTCCTCCCTTCAACTGTCCCTTCAGGCTCCTTTAGTGTTTCCACCTTGTATTCGTTTCCGATTGCTCTGACCAAATGCCTGAGAAGCCAACTTCAAAGGCAAAAAGAATATTTTGCCTCATGGGCTCAGAGGTTTTGGCCCATGGTCAATAGGCTCCACGGCTTTTAGAGGCCTGCCGTGACGCAGAAACTCTGTGGTGGTCGGGCATGGTGGAAGAAAGCTGCTCACCTCAGGGCAGCCAGGGAGCAAAGGAGACAGGCAGAGGCAGGAAAACACGCAGGCTTCAGAAGCATTAGCTCAGTAACCTTTGACCTCTGAACAGGCCCCGATTTCTTTTTTTTTTTTTTTAATTTATTTATTCTTGCTACATCTCAATGGTTATCCCCTCCCTTGTATCCTCCCGTTCCTCCCTCCCTCCCACTTTCCCCTTACTCCCCTCCCCTATGACTGTGACTGAGGGGGACCTCCTTCCCCTGTATATGCTCATAGGGTATCAAGTCTCTTCTTGGTAGCCTGCTAGCCTTCCTCTGAGTGCCACCAGGTCTCCCCCTCCAGGGGACATGCTCAAATATGGGGCGCCAGAGTTCGTGTGAAAGTCAGACCCCACTCTCCACTCAACTGTGGAGAATGTCCTGTCCATTGGCTAGATCTGGGTAGGGGTTTGAAGTTTACTGACAGGCCCCAACTTCTAATGGCAGATTCAGTTATGCACTCATAGGTCCTGATGGAGGTAGTGACCTCAAGATCCAAGCACATATCAGAAGCACTTCCAGGTGAAACCAGAGCCTCCATCCAACACGCGGAGTTTTTGCGGGGACACTCTGTAGACAAGCTCTTCACTCACGTTACCTTTCCCTAGAAATTCATCAGTACGTACCCAGATTTAGGCCTCTGCTCCTGATGCCTTCGCTAACCGAGCGCTCACTGTGTGCCTGTCTTGCCCTAAATCACTGTCTAAATCTTCTCTCCAAACCCCAACGCCCACTGAGGAAGCAGTGTTATCACCTCCATCTTAGAGATGAAGAAACTGAGGCACGGAGGGTATAGGTAAGCTTGCCTGCGATTGCTAAGTTGGTATTCTGTGCAGCCAAGATCCAACCATCAAGGTGGCTTCCAGCCCCAGCCTTAAACCTTGCCAGGGAGACCAGGGTTCCCAAGTAGTGACTGACAGTGCCGTTCCCCTGGCACTTTGACCGTTAGTGGACAGAGCATCCCAGGTGAGAGGACACATCAGCAGGTCCCCAGCCAGTTTAGAACTGAGCAGATGGGTCTTCACCCAGCCGTGTTGTGCAAAGGTGTCTAATCTCACAGGGGGAGACATTTGACAAATGAGAAGCAACTAAAAGTTATTAAAACCTGGGAAAGAATGGACGAGACGCTCATGGAAAGTCTACTAAACAAGTGAGCCATATTAAGTCCTGTTTCAATGTACATAGACTCTGCCCACCAAATCCACACTGTCCTTTTCAACGAGTGTGCAATTGCAATAAATACCTGTGACAGAGGACTCCTTGGGTTTTCTTGTTGTTGTTGTTTTGTTTTGTTTTATTTTAAAGGAGTGTTGAGTATGGAATCATGAAGTTAAGAATTCTAGGCAGGGGCTCTACCACTGAGCCACACCCCAGCCCCCCACTGGGGGATTCTAGGCAGGGGCTCTACCACTGAGCCACACCCCAGCCCCTCACTGGGGGATTCTAGGCAGGGGCTCTACCACTGAGCCACACCCCCAGACCCTTACTGGGGGATTCTAGGCAGGAGCTCTACCACTGAGCCACACCCCAGCCCCTCACTGGGGGATTCTAGGCAGTTGCTCTACCACTGAGCCACACCCCCAGCCCCTCACTGGAGGATTCTAGGCAGGGGCTCTACCACTGAGCCACACCCCAGCCCCTCACTGGGGGATTCTAGGCAGGTGCTGTACCACTGAGCCACACCCCCAGACCCTCACCGGGGGATTCTAGGCAGGGGCTCTACCACTGAACCATACCACAGCCCCTCACTGGGGGATTCTAGGCAGGTGCTCTACCACTGAGCCACACCCCAGCCCCTCACTGGGGGATTCTAGGCAGTTGTTCTACCACTGAGTCACACCCCCAGCCCCTCACTGGAGGATTCTAGGCAGGGGCTCTACCACTGAGCCACACCCCAGCCCCTCACTGGGGGATTCTAGGCAGGTGCTGTACCACTGAGCCACACCCCCAGACCCTCACTGGGGCATTCTAGGCAGGGGCTCTACCACTGAACCATACCCCAGCCCCTCACTGGGGGATTCTAGGCAGGGACTCTACCACTGACCCACACCCCAGCCCCTCACTGGGGGATTCTAGGCAGGGGCTCTACCACTGAGCCACACCCCCAGCCCCTCACTGGGGGATTCTAGGCAGGTGCTCTATACCTGTGCTAAATCCCAAATGCCACTGCGTTTTAGACCATAAAAATGCTACAGGCTCTGTCCTGAGCTGGGAGTCAGCACCCTGGCCCTCCTCCTCACCTTGTAAGCTCTACATAGACCATTTTTACAGATACTTTTTTCTTTCTCATTAATTAATTAATCAATTTTATATTCAGATTAAAGCTTCCCCACCCTCATCTCTTCCTAGTTCCTCCCTCTCACCCTAACTCTCCCCAATCCCCCTTCTCTTTCTCCTCAGAAAAGGGAGGCTCCCTATGGGTATCCTCCAGCCTTGGCATACCCATTTCCAGTAGGACCAGGCGTATCTCTTCCTATTGAGGCTAGAGAAGCAGACTTGTTAGGGGTAAGGGATCCAAAGGCAGGCAACAGAGTCAGAGGTAGCCCTTGCTCCAGTTGCTAGGGGACTCACTTAAAGACCAAGCTGCACACCTGTCGCCTATGTCACATGTGTGTAGGGGCCCTAGGTCAGTGCCAAACATTCTCCTTGGTTGTTGGTTCAGTCTCTGTGAGCTCCTGTGGCCCAGTTAAGTTGATTCTGTAGGTGTTCGTGTGCTGTCCTGGATCTCCTGGGCTCCTTCAATCCTTCCTCCCTGTCCTCCACAAGCTTCCCTGAGCTCGACTTGATGTTTGGCTTGTGAGCCTCTGCATCTGTTTCCAAGGATGAGGCCTCTCAGAGCAGTTACACTTAGGCTCCTGTCTGTAAGCATAGCACAATATGATTAGCAGTGTCGGGGTGGGCTCTCTCTCTCTCTCACGGGATGGGTCTCAAGTTGGGCTAGTCATTGCCTGGCCATCCCCTCAGCTTGTTATCCATCTTTTAGGTAGGTCAAATTTTGGGTCAAAAGTTTTGCGGATAGGTTGGTGTCCCCAACCCTCCACTGTCTGGTTACAGGAGGCGGTCATTTCCAGTTCCATGTCCCCTGTTGCTAGAGCTCTTAGCTAGGGTCACAGTCATAAATTCCTGAGAGTTTCCCTTGTCCTAGGTTTGTGGCTTGTCCCAGAGCTGCCCCGCCGCCCCCTCCCACCCCAACATACGAATCTCAGAACTGGGAAAGAGAACAGGCACTTTTTTTCCTTACCAAGTGCAAATTTTCTAATTTTGATGTGTTATACCTAAATTCCATTTCTAAAGACTCTCTACTCAGAGAAACAAGTTGATTTCCCCATTGAAGGGCTTCACTGTAATTAAACTGATTGCTGAAAAAGACATCATTCTTCTTCTTTTAATAAGGCAATTTGCATATTCAATAACTTTAGCCTCACTTGCTGAAAGACAGTTTGGAAGTTTGTTTGTATATTCGCTCACTCGAATGTTTTCAGATGGGCTTACCTTATTTCTACTCACACAGGGATAATTGACATAAAATACAAGAAAAAAATAATTTTTAATAAAAAAGTACTTATTTTTGTTTCCAAACACACTGCAATTAATGGGCAACAGAGCTCCCGTAGGGGATGATGCAGATCAGATAACCCATAGGCTACTTCCAATGTCCGTCTGCAAAGCCGTCTTTGAAGTCTAGTTGGGTGGAGGGCTTTGTGGTATGGCTGAGCAAAGTATCTCAATAATGGTGGCCGTGAGGAAGAAGAAGAAGAAGAGGAGGAGGAGGAGGAGGAGGAGGAGGAGGAAGAAGAAGAGGAGGAGGAAGAGGAAAAGGAGGATGAGAAGGAGGAGGAAGAGGAGGAAGAAGAGGAAGAGGGGGAGGAGGAGGGGAGGAGGAAGAAGAGGAAGAGGGGGAGGAGGAGGAGGAAGAGGAGGAAGAAGAGGAAGAGGAAGAGGGGGAGGAGGAGGAGGGAGAGGAGGAAGAAGAGGAAGAGGAGGAAGAGGAGGGGAAGGAGGAGGGGGAGGAGGAGGAGGGGGAGGAGGAAGGGAGAAAGGGAGAGAGAGAGATTTAAGTGATATATATATATATATATATATATATGATCTGAAAAAAGCCAGGAGTGAGAACAGAGATGCCACGATGCCACGTAGCGTGCTGCCCCCAGCCTCAGAAGGAATGGTTCTGTGGAGATTAATAACACATTCCTCGCATACTGAATGAATATGTCCCACCCCCAACCCCTAGGTCAGTGTTCTACCAGCCTTGTGACTGTATTTGGAAACAACGCCACCCCACGGTGATTAAGGTTAGATGCAGATTCCCCATGATAGGACTAGTGGCTTCATAAGGAAAGGATAGAACCACAGAACTCTTTCTCTTTGCCTCAGTATAAGGACAAAAGAAGACGGCTGTCTGTCCGCAAAATGAGACATGGGCCCCCACCAGGAACCACGCAAAACATCTAGGGTGATCTCAACTCTGCTGGGACCAGTTAGTGTGCTCTTCTAGCTGCCCCATCTGTAGTATTTTCTATAGAAGACCCAAGTGTCAAATATAGCACTGTCACATCGCCCGACTTGACACCAGTCGCCTTGAAGATCTTGTCCTGAAACCCAAAGAGTTCAGTTATGTCGTATCTGTGCCTCTCTCTCTCGTCTTGTTTACTTGCCATGGAATTAGGCAGCACTAGTACTATAGATGAGAAAATGGCTGACTGTTAGCACAGGCCCTTAAGGGTTAGGGATAATGTGGGCATCAGCAGATTTCTCCCCAGAGAGGCTATGAGTTCCCCACTGGCATGGAAACCAGCAGGCCCAGCATGGCCCCAGGCTAGATATCTTCTCTGATTTTGTAACTGTATCGGTTTTAAAAGGGCTCACCTCCCAGGCAGTGTGGTCACCTACCTCGCAGCACCTCCCAGGCAGTGTGGGGTAACAGCATGGGCTGATGAGCGGGGAGACGCAGGAGGCTGAGCACCCAGGAAGAATTACAAACCTAATGTTCTAGCTGTGGTGGAATACATACAGCATAAAGTTACCATGTGTAAAAGAGTCATTTTAATCTAGTGTGTGTGCCTGCGAGTATGTGTGTGCACTAGTGTGTGTGCGCTGGTGTGTGTGTGTGCTGGTGTGTGTGTGTGTGCCCGTGTGTGTGTGTGCTCATGTTGTGTGTGTGTGTGTGTGTGTGTGTGTGTGTATGCCGGTGTGTGTGTGCTGGTTTGTGTGTGTGTGTGTGTGTTGATATGTGTGTGTGTGTTGGTGTGTGTGTGTGTTGATGTGTGTGTGTGTTGGTGTGTGTGTGTGTGTGTTGGTGTGTGTGTGTGTGCCCGTGTGTGTGTGTTTGTGTGTGTGTGTGTGTGTATGTGTGTGTGTGTGTGTGTGCACCTGCAGGGGTCTATGTGCACCCCATGTGTGTAAACACTCTCAGGGTCAGCAGAGGCATCGAGCCCCCCGGAACTAGAGTTACAGATGGTTTAGGAGCTGTAATGTGGTGCTGGGGACTGAACCAGGTCCTCTGCCAGAGCAGTGTGCGTGCTCTTAACTACTGAGCCACCTCTCCATCCTCCACAGTTAGCATTTTAAGTGGACAGCTCAGGCATGGTGAGAGAATCTACAGCAGTGCAGCCATCAACACCAGTGCCCTTAGAGAGCTTACATTCTAATAGCATTTTCTTGTAGACTCTGCCATTTGACTTTGTTATAAAGTAGCAAACTGTATGTATGCATATATGTATGTATGCATGCATTTATTATCTATCTATCTATCTATCTATCTGTCTGTCTGTCTGTCTGTCTATCTGTCTGTCTATCATCTATCTATCTGTAATCTATCTATCCATCTATCATTTATCTGTCTGTCTATCTATCTATCTATCTATCTATCTATCTATCATCTATCTGTCTGTCTGTCTATCTATCTATCTGTCTGTCTGTCTATCATCTATCTATCATCTATCTGTCTGTCTGTCTGTCTATCTATCTGTCTATCTATCTATCATCTATCTATCCATCTATGTATCCTTCACCACTTGTTTGTTTTGGTGGGGATGCCAGACATGAATCCAGGGCTTTGTACACATTAAGCAAGTGCTATGCCACTGAGTTGAATCCCCAGGGAACCCTCCACTCTTCTGGCCTTTCTACTCATCTGCCGCACACTCCTGAGGCGGGTGTTTCCACCTTCCATCCTTCTCAGTGCTGCTGCGGCTGCTGCTGCGGCTACAAACATGAGTATGCAAATATCCCTCAGGGGCCCTGCCTTCTGGACTCTGAGAGACTCATTCTGCATCCGAATGTCCGGATCACAGGGTTAGCCTATGCTCAAGATTTTCAAGTTCTGAGGGACAATTTCTGTCAAGTGTCCATCACGGTCTTCCATTCTCTTCGGTAGGGGAGTCATTTTTCTGCTTTCTCCTTAGCTTTTGATGTCTGCTCACACCATCAATTACCTCCACAGGTAGAGTGACAGCCTTGCCCAGGCCTCGCCCACCTCCAGTGTCCAACCACCCCAGACAACGGATTCTGTGCATATGTCTTTTGGAGTCCTCATTTTTTCAGTCTTTAGTTGCCACATGTTCGTATAAAAAGTTGAATTTATAAAATATCTCCTGTGTGGAGACAGATTTACTTCAGTTGACCTACTTTGTCCTTTAAGGGTTTGATGCCAGCCATATTATGTAATGATATTTTTGGGCCCCCAGAGAAGCTCCCCGAGGGGTTCAAGTTTGTGTGACCCAGAGCAGGATCTGGGGACCGTACTCTGGAAGGCCCTGGGTGCTGACGGTCCTATCTAAGAAGGAAAGCTTGGCTTTTTCATCGTTAGGGAGAATCAAACTCTGGGCTGAGGACACCTGCCTTCGCTTAGGTGGGGTGCTGAGCTCCGGGGCTTCTGGGAGAAGCAGTGTCGCCCCATCCTTCGACATGATGTTCATAATGAGCCCCGATCTCAGCAGCTCCTGGTGTTTAGCATCTTCAAAATGGATCTCAGGTGCGCGGCCCCCTCTCCCTCCCACCCCGAGCCCCAGCCCGTGGCATTGACGCGAGCCTGAAAGGGTGAATTTGGACAATCTCAGCTTGGCCGTTTTGAGCACATATGCTAGAACTAAGTCTTTTTGGCTCAGCTGTAGCTCGAATCTAATGAAAATGACAGATAATGCAGCGCTCTGTGTGTCTGCCAAAAAAGAGGATATTTCCCATGAGATAGCACCTGGTGATGCAGAAATAGACACTATAGATTTGTGATTGGCTGATGCCGCATACGCGCATTCATAGCTAGCCCGTATTATCAACCACACGAGATCAGATCCCGGATAATAGCAGCAATGACATGCATAAAAATTACTGCAGTGAGAGGAGTAGGAAAAAAAAAAAAAGAAACCCTAGATCAAATTATATCAATTGTGCCCTCGTCCTCCTCCCCCTCCCAGTTTTACCCCAGTGAAAAGGTAGCACCTAGTTCTAATTATTCACACGCTTATTCGTGGGTCCTCACCACCCTCTCCCACTCTTGTCTTCTTCGCGCGGATATAAAAGGGCTGTTTTAGAAACGCATTGCAGACTCCAAAGTGCCTACATACATATGTGACTTACATTTTAGTGGCTTAAAAATCAGTTACTTGAAAGTAGAGGGGAAACACCCGCCCCGCCTGTGAGCGCTAAAGAAAGAAGGGGGAGGGGAAGGGAAGGGGAGGGGAGGGGGAGGGGAGGGGAAGGGAGGGCAGGGGGAGGGGAGGGGAGGGGAGGGGAAGGGGAGGGGAGGGGAGGGAAGGGGAGGGGGAGGGGAAGGGAAGGGGAGGGGGAGGGGAGGGGAGGGGAGGGGAGGGGAAGGGAAGGGGAGGGGGAGGGGAGGGGGAGGGGTGGTAGCAGGGATGACCTTACCTTGGAACAAAAATGCCATTGGTCTGGGAAAGTGCCATAAATTAAGTTGCAATTTCAGCCCTGATTCTAGCAAAAAGCACCCAAATTTCCAAGGTGCCTTTAATGACTGCCCCGTGACAGCCAAGCGTCTCTTTAACAGACTGCCTCTGTGCAAAAGCACAGGCTTGTAGAACCGGAGAAGAAGCTCGCTGCCTTCCCTTTTTCCCCAACACCCCTTCCCTGATTCTCTTCAAGTTCTCTTTTCTAAACACCCCTCCTCCAGGTACCTTCTTGATCCCTTTCTTTAAGAAATGCACTTGAGGGCCAGTGGCATCTGCGCTCTCAGAGCAGACCTGCGTTGCCACAAGCCGCATTACAGTTTTGCTGGAATCTCTGCATGGTCTGCAGACAGATCTGGTCCCCACCCACAACCTTCATCAAACCATCTTTACAAAAGAAAAAGAGAGAGACAGAGACAGAGACAGAGACAGAGACAGAGACAGACAGACAGACAGACAGAAAGACAGAGACACAGAGAGACACACAGAGAGACAGAGAGGCAGAGAAAGAAAGACAGACAGACAGAGACAGAGAGACAGAGGGACAGACAGACAGAGACACAGAGACAGAGAGAGACAGAGAGGCAGAGAGAGACAGACAGAGAGAGACAGACAGACAGAGGGACAGACAGACAGAGACACAGAGACAGAGAGACAGAGACAAAGAGACAGAGACAGAGAGAGACAGAGAGACAGAGACAGAGAGAGACAGAGACAGACATACAGACAGAAACAGACAGAGGGAGAAAGAGAGAGAGCTCCTGTCTAGGTCCCTTCAAACTCTCGGATTTGAAGAACATTTTCTCTAGGCCAGCTAAAGAGGAAGGTGATTTTTTTTTTTGAGAGAGAGAGAAATACGAAATCAGCTGAGCAGATCAGTAAATTTGATAATGAATTGTTTTCAATTAGATCCACGTGGCAGCGGATGTTAGATTGCCTCAGCAGAACCAAGCCTACAGGTTTGCGGTTACCCCCTCTCGTGCAAACACATGGATACAAAGGGCTAAATCCCCTTTCCAGACCAACCTCTCGAGGCTCTTACTGTGCTGAGCCCAGTAGCGCTCCCTTCTGTGGGCGAGACAGGGACACGTGGCACGTGGCACGTGGCACGTGGCGCGTGGCACTCTGCTGCCAGCTCCACCTTGGAGCCTACAGCTTGCCTGGATAGGGCCTGCCCCACTTAGTCTGTCTGTCTATCCATGACAAAGTGACATGTCTCTGGCCCCTACATGTGTCCTGATTCATTGAATCCGCCCTGACTATTCTCTGACTTTAATATATAGATGTCAACGGTATTGATGTTGGGCACATGCCCCCTGGCCCCATTCACCTATGGGGTTTGCACACATAGATCTATCTAGCTGCATATCAGAAATATTTAAAAACAAACAAGCAAGCAGGGGTTCTGCAAAGAGGGCTTAGCAGATACAGGGGCCCCGCACCCGAGCCTGGTGAGGTGCGTTGAACTCCGGTTACACAGGCGCAAAATAAATGCGTAGAATGTTTTAAGAAATAGTCGAAGGTAGTGTGCCTGCTTCGAACACGTCCACACGTCTTTTCTTTGTCATGTTTCCAGCAACAAGGCAGTGTAATACCCATTTACCAGGAGGTCACATGGCGTTAGCTCTAAGACATCATCTGTCGAGGATTTACACTCTACGGGGAAGGGGAGGGTGCGTATGGGCCACCCACAGACTTTCCACACTCTGTATTAAGAAATTCAAGCCTCAGGGGGATTTGAGCAAGGTGGGCAACCGGGGGAGCTGATCCCCAGGGACACCAAAGAATGGCTTTGGTGTTTCTCTTGTTCTTTTGATTTCTGCAGTGTTGAGAAAGACTGGGATCCTTGCGCATGCTAAGCAAGCGCTCTGCCCTTGTGGTACCTCTTGGCCCGTGGGGAGCATCTTTCTTTGTTTATTGAGAAAGAAAAATCTCTTTGAGTAACGCAGATTGGTCCCAAACTCACCCACCTTCCTGCCTCTGCCTCCCAGTGCTGGGGTCGTAGGTGTGCCTGCTTTTATACTGTATCTTTTTGAAGTGTGGCCTGCTAATAAACCCTCTGCTTGTGGGCCTGCATTCCTGTGCGCAGTTAGGGCGTTATTGTCTTCTGGGGAGCTAGTAACTAGGACAGCCTTGTGTGACTGGCGGATGGGGCGGGGGCAGTGTGAGCAGTAGAAGGGATGTGACTCAGCAAGTGGATTCAGGGTCCTCAGGATGGACAGACAGGGGTTTAGAGGGGCCAGAAACTTAGTACAGCCTTCAAAAGACCGTGTTGTCCTCCCCAGGCGATGCTGGATGCTGGGATTACAGGACGGAGAGAAAAGGCCTGTAGGTCCGCAGGATGTGTCTCTCCCCTCCGTGTCCCTCTAGCCAGAAGGTCTGGCTGCAGCCTGCTCTCCAGAACCCCCCACCTCCTTCGGGGACATAGCACAGACCCCGCTCAGTTTCCACGCCCCGGCCTTTCTCACAGCCAACTGCACCAAGGCGCGCAGAGCTCCCGACACAAACTGTCTCTTTAAGAACTTATCTCATATTTTCAGAAATTGACTGTGAAAATTCTAAGTGATGGTGCGACATGATCACACTCACTCTCTGTAGTTAATCCTTCACGAGGGTCAGGCGCCCCTCTCTTCTCGGTGGCTTATTTGATTGTCACCTACCTTGCACAAAACCTCCCCGCCCGGAGCAGTGTCTGCTGGGTTGACAGGCAGGCAGTGTGTGCTGAGCGCGGTGCAGGAGTAACTGAATTAGAGAAAAGCTGCTGGCACCGTAATAAAGCGTTTAATGGACAGGCAGCCTCTCTTGCCTTCCTTGGGGTAACACTAAATCCCTTTTTATTGTAGTTTGCACAGATGTTAGTGAGTTATCCATTTCTCTAATCATACTAGAAGTTGGCACATCCATCTTAAATAAGAAGACCAGCCCACTCGCTTTTCCCGAGTCCCTTTTTCTAATAAACTTGTGTCAGTTTCAGGTCACTTTTACCAATACAAATAAAATTCAAACAAATAAAAAGTATATTGTCTCGTGATGAGATTTATATAATGGTGTCCCTTAGCTCACTTTAAATTTACACAGGGAGTTAGGCCCCTGCCGAGCCCTTGTTAGAGCCCGGGTTTTCCTCCTGCTTGGGGGACACATACTCTCAGAGTTTAGGACATTGCGTCACACAAGGTCACAGTCGACCCTCTGGCGCAGAACAGCTCTTATTGACATTCATGTGTGAGCTGTGTTGTCTGGGGTCTTCTGTGAACCATCTCTGGGGAGGTCACAGGGTCACAGGTCACGGGGTCAAACATGACAGGTGACAGGTGACAGGTGACAGAGCTGTGGGTTTGTTGTTGTTGTTGTTTGTTTGTTTTTTGGGGTTTTTTGTTTTTTGTTTTTTTCTCAGAATACCGGTGGTGAGGTCTACTTTCTTGCCAAGTCAGTGCCGTACTCCTGTCTCAACGGATGGGCCACCCAAAGATCATTCTGGAAAAGAAAATGCTGCATTTGCCCATGTGTTTGTGAGAAGGAGATTGGGGTGGGGTGGGCGTTGAAAAGAATGCTACCCATCAAGGTGCTCCCGACTGCAACTTCTGTGGAACTGCAAAGGTCACCTGAAGTTCAGCCAGGATAAATAATCGCTGTGGCGAGGGACTCCCTTTCCCTTTCTATGGAGCCGATGGGTTCGCAGCGGTGGCTGCATCTTGATAGATTGGCAGCCGCTGAAAGGAAACGCTTAGCGGTGACCGGGGCAGGGCTGCACTGCAGCTCTGGGGGGGCAAAGGCTGGGAAGCTGAGGTCCCAGGGCTGAGTGGCCCACAGAGGCCAGATGACAAAGCTGCCTCTGTCCCTTCACAGAACGAGAGTCAAGGCAGGCCAACATGGCCTCCCGGATGAGCTCCACGGGGTGGGCTCTCCGCTCCCCACTGAGGCCCCGTGGCTTTGCCTCACATTTGTGCAACAAAATGCCTGCTCTCCTGGGTCTCCCTCTGCCAGGGAGGAAGGCTGTCTCTGCTGTGTTTCCTGGTCCAACAGGCCACTTCATAAATCAAAGAGAAGGGCCGTATGTTAACTATTTGATGCCCTGCTGCAAAGAGGGAAATCAGACTAGCAATCCCCTTTGACCTCCCCACTTTCGGTTCATTTTGAACAGCTTAGTATCTGTTGAACAGAGAGCCCGCATTCCGCATATACTTGGTTTACGGACAGTAAAGGCACAGCGACCACACCAGGATCCCGAGTACCGTGTGACCCACGTGTGCGGGCTCTGGCAGTCCCTCAGTGGCTTCTGCTCCCACACACTGTAGGCAGGGGTGTTGGCGAGCGCCCCACACCCATGCACCTATGTGCAGCACCAAAGGACTCAGGGACTTATGCAAAATAAATGAGAGGACGCCAGTTCAGAGGGAGACATGGGAACTGGAAGGGTAACGGGAGGTGGGCGTCATCATAGGTTATATGCACAGAATTGTCAAAGAAGAAAAAGAATTGAGAAACCGTTCCCATTGGTGGCAACAGTGTGCTTGTAGGTAGGTATAGACACATGGGCACATGTGCAAAGATGAGAGGTAGTCTACATCAGAAATATATATCTATATCTATATATCTATAGATACACATATATAAATATATATGTATGTATATATAAGTATGCACAAGCACACAGCTCTCTAGTGAATTACAAAACTTTTTGCTTTTGCCTTTTATATGTGTGTGTGTGTGTGTATGTGTGTGTGTGTGTGTGTGTGTGTGTGTGTGTGTGTATGCAAGCATGTGCGCTCACCTGCATGAGTTTCTGTGCACCACACATGTGCTGGTGCCCAAGGAGAGCAGAAGAGGCTGTCAGATCCCTTAGACGTGCTGTTACAGGCGCCTGATGTGGTGAGCTCAGGAGTCTCTCAAGCACTGTTTACTATTTTAAATCTAGTCCAGACTCACCGTGACCTCACGCACCCCTTGCAGCCACCTCTTGGGTGCTGGGCCTATAGGGGCTGCCACCACACATGACCTATGAAAGAGTGCACATTAAACAAAACGTCCCTTACTTAGGAAGAACACAAGGACATCTAGAGCGGTGCAGATGTTATTTGTGCAACCAGATGTGGAGCCCTATGTACTGGCGGCTGAGGCAGGACCGTCACCGGACGAGAGGGGTTTGAGAACAAGGTAAAGATGGCCGACCTCCCATCTCCCTGACCTCCAAAGCCACAATTAAGGAGAAACCACTTAAAAGAGTTAAAAAAAAAAGCCTAAAATGAAAAAGAAAGGCAAGCACGTGTGTGAACAACTTACACATATCAGCATATATAAAAAGATATTTAAAGTATGTATCTGCAGCTGAGTATATGAACATATTTTAAGCATGGAGTGATTTGGGGATTATGTGCCCGTAGTGTGTGTGTGTGGGGGGTGTATACGTGTGGGCGGGGCTGTATACATTGAATGTTTGTGGCTGCATACAACAAGTATATGTAGGGGACTGCCTACGTTGACCGAGAGTGTATGCATTGAGTATGGGTGGGGTGCATACATTGAGTGTGTGTGTGTGTGTGTGTGTGTGTGTGTGTGTGTGTGTGTGTAACCAAATCGTCTTTTCCTTCAAGACGTTGGCAGCTCAGGCCTTTTCTGTATCTCTTGGCCATTCTGCTGAGGTCTGTCTGAGGCAAGTCATGCGTGTGTGGGGAAGCCTAAAGCCTTCCCTACCTGTACCCAGAGAGTGGGGACAGAGGGTGGGGAGGTAGGGGTGGCCCAGGTCCAGCACGAAGCATCCCATGAAACTCACTTTACAGTCAGCGCTTAGACACCTAGTTATCACTCAGCCATGCAGAAGTACGGTCATTTGAAATTCTCTGACACAGGACCACGTGGGTCTGAGGTCACCAGCTAGCTCTGTCTAGGACCTGCCTAGTTTCTGTATACTAATGTACAAACATCTAATGTGGAAGTTCAGTTCGCTTCTTAGATTGGCACTTGTACTTGCTGGCTGTGTGGCTTTGCACAAGTTGCCAACCCTCTCTGTTCTCCAACAGCCTTTCTCATGAGACACAAGTAAAAACCATCTATTTCCCAGACTTCTTTTTTTTTTTTTTATAAAGGTGAAAGCAATTAACACAGGAGCCCAGGGTTTGGCACAGCATGAGTTCTCAGTGGGTGTGAGCTACTGTCCTATTCTTCATGTCTGTGGGCTCAAAGGATGGCCCAGCTTCCTTCAATTGTGGCTTCAAAGATCCCTTGATCTTCAAAGTCATTCATGGTGGGCAAAGCAGGCTCTATGCTGTCATCCTGTCTAATGGTAACACAGAGAAGCCCCTGCCTAGAATCCCCTAGTGAGGGGCTGAGGTGTGGCTAAGTGGTAGAGCCCCTTTCTAGAATCCCCCAGTGAGGGGCTGGGGTGTGGCACAGTGGTAGAGCCCCTGCCTAGAATCCCCAGTGAGGGGCTGGGGTGTGGCTCAGTGGTAGAGCACCTGTCTAGAATCCCCCAGTGAGGGCCTGGGCGTGTGGTTCAGTGGTAGAGCCCCTGCCTAGAATCCCCCAGTGAGGGCCTGGGCGTGTGGTTCAGTGGTAGAGCCCCTTTCTAGAATCCCCCAGTGAGGGGCTGGGGTGTGGCACAGTGGTAGAGCCCCTGCCTAGAATCCCCAGTGAGGGGCTGGGGTGTGGCTCAGTGGTAGAGCACCTGTCTAGAATCCCCCAGTGAGGGCCTGGGCGTGTGGTTCAGTGGTAGAGCATCTGCCTAGAATCCCCCAGTAAGGGGCTGGGGTGTGGCTCAGTGGTAGAGCCCCTGCCTAGAATCCCCCAGTGAGAGGCTGGGAGTGTGGTTCAGTGGTAGAGCCCCTGCCTAGAATCCCCCAGTGAGGTGCCAGGCTCTTGCCTCCTGAGTTTCATCACTAGCACTACAAGATGAATTAACCACCAACAATAATTTATTTAGGTCCGTTGTGAAACGCACACTAAGGACATCTTGTCTGAACACTCAGGCCGTGGAGTTCAGCTCAGCTGCTCTCCGCTGTGGGTCTGTTGCTGACTTTTGAGGAAGTTTTGTTTGCTTTTGAAACTTTAACCTCCTCAGATTAAAGTACGTGCTGTGATGCCCAGCTTAGTTGTTGATTTAAGAGAGGCTAGATCCATGGCATTTGGTAGCACACTATGATTTTGGAGCCTGTCAGCCATAAGAAAAAGGGAGCTATAGGCTTTTCTTCCTGTGTCACGATGCCAGGAGGAAAGAGACACCTGGACTTGTGTCACTGGCTTTGAAGCTGGCTGACCAGACAAGCAGTTCTGGGGTATCCTGAGCATTAGGAAGTCATGAGGACAGTGTATATTATGGAGCACCCCAGCCCACAGTGCTCCCCACACTGTAGTTACATTTGAATCAGTGTAACCCAAGTGCCTGACAGAAGCAGCTTAAGGGAGCAAAGGCTTATTTCAGCTCATGGTTTCAGAGGGCGCAGGGCACCCTCCTGTGGAGAATACTGGGCAGGCAGCAGGGCGGAGCTATGACCTGCGAAGGCCCATGACCCCTAGCTAACAACTTCCCTCAGCCAGACTGCATCTCTGGAAGCTTCCCCCTAAAACAGCCACCACCACCCAAGGACCAAGCATTCACACACACACACGCACACGCACACGCACACGCACACGCACGCACAATCACACACACATGCACGCACACACACACATGCACACACACAATCACACACATACACACACACACGCTTGCACAACCACACACACATGCGCACACACACACACACACACACACACACACACACACACACACACACCCCTCTGAGGGACATTTCAGACTCCAACCTTGACAGCAGTAAAGCTGGTTTCTGGCCTGCAAAGTGGCGTGACCAT
Organism: Acomys minous; assembly: GCF_964271855.1. Taxonomy (NCBI): domain Eukaryota; kingdom Metazoa; phylum Chordata; class Mammalia; order Rodentia; family Muridae; genus Acomys; species Acomys minous. The sequence continues at coordinate 2,862,782 of NC_140502.1, read as the reverse complement.
AAAGGAGTGCTGTTTGAAGCCTCCCAGTTGTCAGTGATTTATTTTTTATAGTCGGGATAGAAGACAAGTACACCAATATACCAAATATTATCATTTCAACTTGCAATCAATATGGCAAATTATTAATGGGATCTGTGGCATTTTCTTTCTTTAAGTGCATTAAGCCTTTGAGATCCCGCCTTTGTTTTCCGTTGGCAATCGGTTTTATTTTGGCCTAGTCACATTTCAAGCATGTGATGGCCACGTACATCTGGGTTGTTGTTGGGACAGGACCTCTCTCTCCCATGAGCCCCCAGCCGAATGGTGACGTCAGCAGCAGCAATGCAGAACCGAGCACAGCAAATTCTATACTTCCCTTGTAAACTCCGAGGGTTCACACATCTCAAATACTCGATCTGTGCCCAGCTTTAGTCCGCACCAGGACAGTCGCCGTGGAATGACAGGGGACTCAGAAACAGCACACGGTTTGTGGTAGTCTGTGTCTTTAATCCCAGCACCCAGGAGGCAGAGGCAGGCCGGACCTTTGTGAGTCCCGGGCCGGCCTGGCCTACAGACTGAGACCCTGTGTCGAACAACCAAATAAAACAGCCCTCGCCCCACCCACCACGCCCTGTGTCTCCACAGCCTGCATCTTAGGGTCCTTACCAGTTCCGAGGGACACATAATTTTGATATATTTGTTATTTTGAATCTGCACAATGGAGGGGCAAGCGACTGCTGCAGAACCGAGGCCACGTCTCACCAGCTGCCCCAGTCAGAGCGATGACTTAGGCTGGTACGGCCGGCAGCCTCTCTGAGCCACGCCTCTATTGTTTTCCCACGTATGTTCCCGTATTTGGTTCACATAATTCCATAGCACATCGTGCGGTAATCTGCCTCCTGAACTGTCATACCATTTTCACTACCTAATTTTAGAAGAAATTTGTGCGCCTTTCCTATGACAATCTAGAGAGCCCAAATTTTAGGGTCTTGAGGTTGGGTTTTTTTGCCATTTACTTTCTATCACAACCCCTCAATTCTTCCCTCCTGGAATCAAAGTCATCGTCACCATTGATTTAACATGCACGAGTCCCTCAGATGCTTACCAATAAAACTTTATTTACAAAATCAAAAAAGCATGATCCGGTCCTCCACCCTCATTGTTTGGACTCCTAATCTATCTATTGTAGCTGCTACGTAGTACCCAACTCTTTAAATATAGTAAGAACCTCAGAGAAAGGATAAGCAGGCTACCAAGATGAGACTTGATAGTCTATGACCATATAGTGGGGGAGGAGGTCCCCCTCTCTCTTAGATCTAGGGGAGGAGAATAGGGTAAAAGTGGGAGGAACGGGAGGATACAAGTGATGGATAACAATCGAGTTGTAATCTGAATAAATTAATAAAATTAAAATAAAATATAAAAACAATATTTTTTATTAGTTGTTTGAATTTTTATATTGTATTTCTTATTATAAAATTCTTATAGTATATGTTGAGCTTTCTCCCATTAACCGCCCTCCCTACCCTCCCATTCTTTCTGACCCAACTTCTTCCGCCTTGTTTCCCCATGGATTTCAGTCTGTGCCAAGCAGCTAATCTTCAGAGTGGAGCTTGCCCTGGCACGTGGTTAAACAACTGGGTGGGCGGGGGTGGGGGGGGAAGCGGAGTAGGGGGGCAACAGGAGAGGGGGCGCACATCCTTACAGAAACCCGGCTCTCTCCCCTCAAATGCCAATAGCTCCTCGGCTGGTGGTCGGCTTTTACCCCTCCCCCTCCCCCTCTGTGCTGGCAGTTTACCTGGTTGGAGCTTTTCATCCTCCGCACGACGACCAGCCGGCTTGGGGGCTCCTTCTCTCACGACGACACACCCACACGAGGGAAGACCAGCCGGCTTGGGGGCTCCTTCTCTCGCAGCGAGCGATCTTCATACCCCACCGGCACTAAAGTTTCTCGAGGTTAAATTCCTTTGCGCGGTTGCTGGGGAGGAGTCAGCGTGCTTTGAGCTCAATATCTGGACCTCAGTTGCTCCCTCGTCTGGTCCTCCCAATTGACCCTCTGGCCAAGGCGGAAAAATGGCCATTATCCGTTATTATCCCTTTGGCCCTATATTGCTACCTGAGGGACTCCCGGGCCTGGCGATGCCTGGCAGCAGGTGGTGTCTGCCAACCGTCTTCTCACCATTCCAATGTCCCTCTGCCTGTCCTTGGCTCCTTCCTTGCTTGGCGGAGATCGATGCTGCAGGTCATACATAGTTAAGGGAAGGGCCAGTCAGTCGGCTGTGTGTGCGTGTTAAGCCCTGGCGCGTAGGGACAGACTTGCATCCCATAGTCCCGTCTTCGGTCCAGCATACAAGACACACTGCACTTTATCTTTAACGGAAAAAAAAAAAAAAAGAAAAAGAAAAGAAAGAGAGAAAAAAAATAGGAACGAAATCCACAAAGCACTCGGCTTTGACACTGATGACCTGGGAATGATTTTGCAACAAGGGAAATCGATTTCTTAGCCTTATAATATCGTCTCGGAGGGGCGATGACTAGGAAAGGTGGTGCCCCCTTTGAGATCGCTGAACCTGCGCAGGTGGAGACCGATCCAGGAGGCAACCCTCTTCACATTAAATAGACACCCGCGAGCCGCCCAGCATCCGCCGGAGCTTGCTACGGACCAGCCCTGGGGCAGGAGCGTGGCCAGCCTCCTGGCCGTGGCTTGTTTGCTTACGCAGAGAGCATAAGGTAGGGAGATGCATTTGGTTATTAGAATTGTTGCTAAGTTCTGGAACTTTCCCCTCTCCCTTCCTCCCTCCAGCCCCTCCCGCCAGTCAACCAGTTCACACATTTATTGGAGACCTAGTGTATTTGGTTCCTTTTCTGGTGGCTGTGACCAAATTGCCAGAAAACAAAGGCAGCTTAGGGAAGGAAAGGCTTGTTTGGGGGGGTCAGTGTTCAAAGGCGCAGCCCATCCACGGCATCATCGGGGAGCCGTGGCAGCAGGAGCCTGAGGTCCTCGCTCACACGTTGCGTCCACAGGAAGGAAGCAGAGGAAGATAAACCACGCGGTCAGCTTGCTTCCTCCTTTTCCTTTTTTTTTTAAGTCTGGGGCTCTCGCCCGTGCGCGCTGGGCCCACTTATATTCAGGAGGGTGGTTCCCTGTTTCAACATACCCAGTGGCGTGTCTCCTAGGTGATTCCAGATCAAATAAGACGGGGCGGGAGAGATTACCCGTCAAACCTGTTGTGTGCTGGGTGCTCTGGGGGCCTTGTGATACATCCCTAATTACAACTGATAAAACACCTGTCTTGAGGCACATACTCCTGTTAAGGGAAGGCAGGGTAAGGAGCAGGCAGAACACGTAACTGAGAAACATCTGTCGTTTTTTTTTTTTTAACCTTTACTTGCATTTATCTTATGCTAAATCCAAATCGATTAGTGTGTCTAAAGGTTTTGTTTTGTTTTGTTTTTCCCCTTCTCTCTCTTTCTTTTCTGCACACCTGTCTTCTTACACAGGAACAGTCTGTTCTCTCTCCATGAGGATCATCTGCGAAGGGGGAGGTGCCTGCAAGAGTTGATGGGTTGGTCCAGCCATGCGTTCTATGAGTCCGGCAGGAGATCTTGGTGCTTTGCTCCCGTGGACATATCCAGAGACTGGAGATCTGACACGCACTATGCTCTGCATTGTTAAGTACATATAACAACAAATCCAGCACTCTTTTCTGGGGGGGGGCACTGACCCTGTGTCCAGCATCATCCTGGCTCTACCGTTCACTCTACCAGAGTGACAGACTTGCTTCTCTAAACTGGCATTTTTTTTTTCAGATCCTTTGTGGGTTTTGGACATTTGTACCTGACTCGGTTTGCTTTCTACTGCTGTGGTTAATGCTATGAGCATAGACGACCTGGGGAGTGCCTTAGTCTGGGTTTCGAATGCTGTGACCAAACACCATAACCGAAGCAACCTGGCTGATGCTTCCGCAGCACTGTTCAGCAAGGGAAGTGAGGACGGGGACCCAAGCAGGGCAGGAACCTGGCGGTAGGAACCGACGCAGAGGCCGTGGTGGGGTCCTGCTTACCGGCTTAGGATGCTTTCTTATAGAACCCTGAATCAGGACCAGCCCCGCTCACGATGGGATTCAGAACGGCGGGTCCTCAAATGCAAGCCACCAGGATTCCGTTTTCCAAAAGGATGTCCATTTGGCGAGATAGCAAGCTGTGTTGGGACATTCTGGCCAAGGAAGAACCACAAGCCGTGGTTTTCTTTGCTTGACAACCCCTCCCTGTTGATGGAGTGCGCGCCCATGGAGGATGAAGGCCAGGGTGTCTGAGAGTGGACATATCTGTGTCTTTTGGCTGTTTGGGTCAAATTGTTGTCTGGAGTGCACAGTCAGCCATCCAGGGTTAGACTGTCATATGGATGAGACCGGTTTGCGCCAGCCTTTAATGGAGGAGCCACAGACAGATTTGTCCAAAGGAGAAAGAAGGGAGAAAGTGAGGCCGAACAAAGGCCACTACCTCAGGATGGGCTGTAAGCTCTGCATCAGTTCAATTGTGTTATCATACCTACGAGATGAAGGCAGGGAAAATTATAGTCACATGTCACCTGATGATCATTCAGGGTCACGTGTGACTCAGTTTCAGCAATGTGCTGACAGAGTATATACTCACATAAACCTATATGATATGTCCTGGGCCATGTAATGCATATAGAAGTATAAATTTATGTTATATAAATTATATTATAGTAACTACAATAAACAGCAGGATACAACTGTATATCTCATGCAAAATTTATAATAATATATTTACATCTATATATGACATAATCCATTGCTTCTAGGGCCATGATGGGGGAAGGGGGAGGGCAGAAAGCATGAGATCAAATCAAACAAATGATGAAAGATGTAATCAAGAGGCATGGTCGCCTCAATACGTCAGCAGCTGCTGCCAGCACAGCGGGTCGTACAGGGTTTGGTCTTTTGTTGTTATGTTTCCCTGGGCATGGAGAAGATCGAGCCTAGCTCTTTGTGCAAGCTGGGCAAGTGCTCTACCATGGAGCCACTTACGGAAAACAGCCAAGGTAGAACACGGCTCCTCTCTCTTCCGTCCCAAGTATCACTGAGCTTCGCCGTGCTGACTGTAAGCAGATGGATGGATCCCAACTACGGTGTCGTTGTCGTTATGACTTTGACCCAAGAGTTGCTGATGTATATAACCAGCCCACGAGGAAGCACACTGAGAAATGAGTCGTCCATGGGGCAGGTTGCAGCTGATCACCTAGATATATCACCAACCTCCATAGCTTTGATGGTTTGAAGGCGGTGGTGGCGCACGCCTTTAATCCCAGCACTCGGGAGGCAGAGGCAGGTGGATCGCTATGAGTTTGAGGCCAGCCTGGTCTACAAAGTGAGTCCAGGACTTCCAAGGCTACACAGAGAGACCCTGTCTTGGAAAAAAAAAGAAGGTTCTATTTATATGAAACGGTAATATAGGATTTCTGGCACCTGAACACCAGTGCTGTGCTGATCCGAGCACCGAGCTCACGTCTTTGGTTCTGCAGGCTGAGGAAAAGATGTTCTAGCTGGGGATAAAATGATGCTTGTGTTCCTGGTCAGATGGAAAGGCATCTATCAGGTTAGCACAGCCCTTTAGAGAGTGCCTGTGGTGACGTTTCTAGAGATAGTGAGCTCACAAGGCCCCTGGCCTAACCAAAGAATTAATGCCTTGATGGGTCCACAATATGCCGTTATTGGGAGGTGGCGAAAGGCTGGGGGGAGGTTGCTGAAGGAAGTAGGTCACAGTGGGCGTAGCCTTATAGATCAGTCCCTTCCTTCGTGCTCTCTCTCTGGTTCCAGTCGGCCATGGGATGGATAGTTGCTTGCACCACGTGCCCTCTCTTGTTAGGAAGCTCCACCCAGAAACGACAGAGCTGGTCGTGACAAATAGAACCTTTGAAACCATGATCAAAAATATGTCTTCCCTCCCTGAACCGTCCCCCAGAGCTTCTGACAACAGATGGAGTGTCTACACTGACAGGTATGCCAAGCCCCAAGTGAGGAAACAACCCGGGAACTGGGCATGGCCAGAGGCCGCATTTATGTGTGTGTGTGTGTGTGTGTGTGTGTGTGTGTCTGTGTGTCTGTGTACCTGGCAATCCAGGGAGGGTAACCTGCTGCTTTCCCAAACTCCTTTGGAAAGAAACAACCCTCGCCATTTTCCGGATAGCTGCCGTGTATCTCAGCATCCTTGGGAAGGGGTCCAGGATCCGGCCATTTGAAGGCTCTGAATTCAAGGTCACATCCCCCAAAGTTCAGTATGTGGGTATCTGTTTCTTTCCCACTTAACCCAGGGCACTCCTTAACTCCACAGGCCGTGCCCTACTCTGGAGAGTTCCTTCAGACATCACAAAAGCAGGCCGCCTAAGATGGGATTACAACGGACAATGAGCCCTGCCTGGCCACACCTCCAGTGCACACACGTGTGCACACACGAGTACCATTACTACCAGACAACTTGCTTCCTGTTCCAACGGGGGAGCAACTCTCCTACATCTGAGACCTCAGGAAATGGCAGGCAGGGCTCCACAGTGGCAGCTTTTTCTTTCCAAAGTCTTTCCTTTTTCCTTCCTGTTTCACAAGTCAGAGTTCTCAGTCTGTAGAACTGTCTCCCGGAGAAACTTACAGGGGGAGAATTGACTCTTTGTCTCTACAGAGCCATGAAGGAAGGAGTCTAAGTGATAATTGTATGCGCAGTTCAAAATATTTTAAACGAGCTTGCTCTGAACAAAGGACTAAGTTATGAAGTTAACTTTTGTGTGTGCGTGTGAATAATTAAAGTATTGTCACCACTTTAAATTATTATCCATTGTTAACTTACATCATTAAATCTTACCTCTTTGCTGAAGAATAATGAAAAAAAAATGCACTTAATTAGCAGTTATTGCAAGCTCCGGGCCATTGATAATGCCAGCCTCAGCCTGAATTTCACAAGTGTTTTGTGCTTCCTTGCCTGTTGTTGGGGGGGGGGGGGGGAGTGAAGCCCCAGGTAGTGTGAGGGACCGGATAGGATGAGTCCTCCCACAGCAGGGCGAGTCCCCTCTGGAGAGTGTGTTCAGAATGAACGAGCCAGTCGGGTTAGGGGTTTGGCTTCTGTGCACAAGGAGAACACAGGGGTCCCTGCAGGAGCTTTTGCTCTCACCAAATATCCTTGGTCTTTGCCATATTGAAGACTATGTCCCTCCCTCCATCATCCCGTGTTCAGCCTTGAAGCCGAAGCCGCTGGCCTTTTGGGGGCTGAGGGGTGGGAGATTGGCTGAGAAGAAAGGGATTTGGGGGTGACTCCCTCCAGGATTCCAGAGGAGGAGGAGGAGAGATGCTGGTGGTTAATTTTCTTGTTGTTTCGATTTAAGAGGTGATGGATTTTTTTTTCTCCTGGATATTGTTAAAGAGGTTTTGCCAGGCTTGTAAGGACCGCGCAGCATTCTTCAGATGAAATAAGGCCAATCAGTACAATAATGAGGAAAGTAATATCTCCCCAGAGAGGCTGATGGGGTTTTCATCAAATCAGCCAACCTTTTCCCGTCACTCACACAGCCATCCCGGCCTAGTCGGTCCTTCTGGCTCCTCTCCTTCCCCTCTTTGTCAACTTCCTAGTGCTCATTACCGATGAGTGAACACTAAGGGGCCCAGGAAATGTATATGCACTTGATACCTCCTCTTTATTTTTATTTTTTCTGGCACTGCCTGGGAATTGAACCTGGGACTTCATGCACGCTAGGTAAGCACTTTGTCACTGAGCTATAGTCCCACTAAGCAC